>NC_079369.1:6547193-6789693 GCF_021018895.1 Seriola aureovittata | reverse complement strand
TAAACTGAACTTTTTAGCATCCTGTAACTGCTCAGGACGGAGAATTTACAAGATCAGTGCTCATATACTGCGTCTGATTTACTATCAGTCATTTTGTCTGATGTTAGATTCTTGTATTTAGTGTGTCCTCTGTGTTTTATGGTATGTATGCAGTCATTTTGGTGACCTTAATATGCACTTAAATCAGTGGTCAATAGCCTGTGTGTCTCTGAGTAATCAGTGTGTACAACCTAGACCTGGAAATATGCAGTGGTAAAGCTTATTTTCTAACTACTATTTTCTTACAAAATTCTCAGAGGAGATAGTGATCTTGCAGCATGCAGTATGTGTGTGTATTTGTGTGTATGTACATCATTTGAATTTGAGGTGGCCATGATCAGTGAACTCTGTGGAATGCACTTCCAGCCTCTAAGCCAATCATTAATCTCTATGTACTCAGTGTAGCTCAGGGCACTCTGGCCGTGAGAAATCGCTCCCAAATCACCTCTCTACTTCAGAACACTTGCATGTGTGTCTGTCTCTTTATACGTGTGAGTGTGTGCGTGCGTGTGTTTGTGTGTGTGTGTGCGTGTGCGTGGATATGTGTGCAGTCAGACTGGTTTGTCAGAGAGGAATAGAAAAAACATGTCTCAGCCGAAACTGACTCTGTTGCATGCACATATACGCACATTCTGTCCATGTTTCACACACACACACACACACACACACACACACACACACACACACACACACACACACACACACACACACACACACACACACAGTGATTGATTGAGCAGTTGGAATCCTGTATGCACTCAAAGTCCTGCCTCTATCTCAGAAGGTTAAGGGCCTTGGCTCTTATCACATACTGGGACTCTGTGTGTGTGTGTGTGCACATGCATTAGTGTGCTTGTATGCATGTGTTTGTATAACCCTGTGCACATGTGTGTGTGTGTGTGTGTGTGTGTTCATATTTGAGAAAACACAGACTGGCCCATGGGACTGCTCAGGCTGTGTGTTTTGGCTCTGTCAGGCAGACCATTATGATGGCGTCGAAGGTCAGGTGGTCTGGCCAGAAGGCCCAGATATATTTGTATGTTTGAATTAGGTATGCAGGCCTGTTGAATAACCTCTCTGGGACGCTGATGTGCACTTCCTTAGTTCCCAGTGGGTTTGTGGGATTCTCAAGACTTCTCAAGACCGTTTTTGCATGTCTTTGTGCAGCTGAAGGATAAAATGGTGAAGAGTCAGGCCACCCTGGAAGGCCCCGGGTTTTATACTTGTTTCACCCTGATTCAAAGTATCCTTGAGCAACACTTTGATCACTTACCTTTGTCAAGGAGATTAAAAGCAGCTGTGGAAACTGTGGTGATAGGCATTAAAATATGGACACATCCCAAATGGCCTTAAGCCTCTCCTCCTTTTCTCCATCACCTGGCAGCTATTACTACGTACCATTGTTACCTTTGGCGTGCATAATTGGACCATCACTTCTACATGATTCACATAAAATCACTGTATTAAAGCACAAACATGTATAATTCAGTGACAAGAGAGTGACAAATTCTTTGTTAATTCACTACCAGGAAGTGTTCTCTTAACTGATAAAGTGTGGTTGCTCATGATATCTATTCTAATGTCATGATGAATATGGAAACTTCAGCCAAACTGATGAAAGTATAATACACAAAAGCACTACCACTTCAACCAAAACCAATACTTATTGTAATACTAAGACCTACGCTAACATTAATACTACTAATACTAATACTATTAATAGAAACACTTAAGTCATACTGAGACACCAGATAATGACAGCTCTGTTTCCACTCAAGACTACTAGGTATCTGTGGGGAGCAGACAGTAGAAAGTTGTCCTGGGAACCATTCTGCTGCCCCTACACACTCAGGTTACCTGAGGTCAACATGGAGCCGGACTATCTTGCTTCTCCTCTCACTGTTTCTTTCTGTTCTTCAGTACCACTCCTTCTGTCTTTCTTGCACGTGTTGTCATGTATTTTCGCAGGCTGTTTGAATAATGAATGTCCAGAAGTCTCTGTTTCTCTCTTTTGGTTTCGCTCCATGTGAATCCAGGTCAACAACCATGTAAATCTTGGGTAACAGATGCCTCAGTGGTTCTGCACAACCCCGTCTTCTCTCTGGTTTCTGCACGCAAACGTAAGAGAGTGCTGCAGAGATGACATATTTTTGTAGGCCAGTTAGAATCACCCTGGTTCCCTTGGAAAAATAACAACCCCCCTTAATTCTGACATGGGAACGCCTTCTTTTTAACTTTATACTCACACTAGATAAATAGTTACTTTTATTGTGATATGCATTCATAGCAGTCCAAAAATGAAACCAGATAAAACAGTGTATAACTCCTGTAAAGTGCTGAATCGGTTGTATTAGTGTTAATATTTGTTTTTTATATATTAGGCCTATATTCTGCAAACAGTTTGTTTACATGTCTGTAGTGTCAGAAATTCCTTATGTCTCTAACTGCGAATTAGTTGGAGTTGCTCGTAATTGTGGTTTGAACAATATGACGTAAATGTGGCATCATCTGCCTGACTATTTTTTGGCCAGGACCAGTTGCCAGGCAACCAACGGAGACTCTAGAAAGTTGCTGGTCCCAACCAAGAAATAGTCATGTACATAACCTCCTATAAGACCATAACTTGCCGTTTTCACCCTTCTGATTTTGTGTAGGCAGATTTTGGCTGTTTTAAGTCTGTGAAGTTAAGGGATCCAGCTGCTGGATTTTATTTCATATTACATTTATCTTACAGACATGACAATGGTATCGATGCTCTCATCTGATTCGCCGCCAGAAAGTGGAAAATGGTATTTCCCAAAATGTCGAAGTAATCTCTTAAGTTAAAATAAAATCTCAAACTAATCGAAGAAGATCCGCAATGAAAGGTTTTTGTCTTAAAACTTTTGTGCACACCAAATACACATTTTCAATGCCAGATGTTTTCCTGTCCAGTGGTGGACAGACTGTAATTAGCTGTTGCGTGTCAGAGGTTGCAGGTGTAAGTAATTAATGAGATATTCTCGTGTGTCAGGGATCCTCTGCTCTTGTTTGTGAACAAATTAGAGCAAGTAGTAAGTCAAATGCACCTGATTGATAAATATACTTTAATTGCTAAATTTTGTCTGGTCTGTCAAGCCCACACATCTAAGTGACATTTTCAGATTGATGCGCATTCAAACGGACAGTGGAGGAAGTCGTTTTGGCGTAATGGCGATAAATGAGTGGGCTAACTGGCAGTAATTACCCATTGTGCATGTATGTGTGTCAGAGCGTGTGAGTCTTTGACAGGCTGGGTAGAGACACCAAAGATAACACAGCTGTGTCTTATTCCTCTGGGTCTGGGAGTGATTATATCGGAACTGAATGACTCCCTTTTTATACTTTCATTTTCCCATTTATTTTATATGTTTGTGTTCAATTTCAGCTGAACTTCTGCTGACGTCCTGCCCATTGTGCTCTTTTCTGCCTGTGTAGCGTGTGGGATGGAGAAGTGGAGAGACAGATGGAGGTGGAGAGAATGGACAGACGTCACTGTCAGTCGATGTAGGAGCACTCAGACACTCACACACTTTCATTCAGCTCATCACAAACGCCCCGCTGTCTTTATCTGTCTGAGTACCATGCCGGGTAGCAGTGGGCGCGTGACGTTATAGGGGAGTAGGATTCCACTGTTTGCTTCTTACGTGCGTCCGCCCTCAGCCACATGTGTGTGCACTGGTGTGTCGACGTGGTTGTGCGAGGGGACATATTTGTATGTGTGTGTGGTTTTGCAGAGCAGAGAAGTGAAACCAGTGTAGCCTCAGAGCTGGCGCGATCCTCTCACTATCAACCAGAACATGAAATTCACAGATCGAAAGAGCACCGTGTCACATAGCGCCGCCTCACCGGGCTTGTTGTTTCTGTTGATGAGTGTGCTTTATTTTGTAGCAACAGTTGCACTCACACTAATAGCAGAAATTGCAGCCACCCTGGATTGAAGCTGGATGGATTACATGTTGACAGTGACATTTAGATGTTGCACATGAAGAACATAAAGCATGTGAGGAATGCTCTGCTACCCAGGGGGGGGTAACCTGTTTGGACAATAAACCACCACAGTGGCATTTCACAGCCACATGCCAGATTTTGGCGCCATTCTGCCAACATACTCCTACTTTTCCAGCTGTGACTGTGCCATGTCGGACATGTGTTGTAGGTGACTGGTGTAAACAAATCCCTGACACAAGGACAGGCCTCAGTGGAACATGGGTTCTGCCTTTCAAGAGCAGCAGGAAGGACTTACAATGAAACTACTCAGGCTGCTTCCTTTCTGTGCAGAGGCTCTGAAAAGCAGGCACAGTGCCAGTTTCTCCGCCTCTAGCCCGAGGTGGGGTTTTTATAGAGCGCCGCTCAAGAGTTTGGGAACACACGGGGCAAATATTTTGATGGGCTGTTGACTGATTGATTGATGACTTTGTTTGTCAAGGTGTTGCAAAAGCTGTTCGGGTCTTACATTAGCACATATTAAAAATACACCACGTTCTTATGTGGCCGTTTTGTCATACTCCCAATGCACAAACTTGTCATTGCACTTTTTTATCACGTGCAGCGTGCCAGCTAAGGAAAGGTGCTCATGCGTACACTCGAGTCATTGTGCTTGTGCACCTGAAAGCTGTGTTTATTTTCCCCGCTGCTGTATATGCAAGCTCTGTTTTGCACATCGGTCCTAAGAGCAGCTTCCTGAGGTTCTCTCCAAACTTCCTGTCTGAGAAGTCAGAGGTTATCTGCAAAACCCGCCCCTTTCAACCCACACAGGCCCATGCAGCTGTTTCCTCTGATGATTATGGATCAGATTGAAACACACACATATGCACACGTTCCGGGATTTCGGGAAGGCTGCAAAGAATGTAAAAGCCACTGGAAGAATAGTTAAGTTTCTGTAAACTTGCTGCTTCCTTTCTTGCTGGGAGGATGCTTCTCTGTGTCTGATGTGCTTCCTAACTTCCCTTTTTTTTTTTTTTTTACATCAGTGCAAATTTGTATGTATTTAGAAGGGGTGTGGTCATGGTCTCAGTTCTAGGAAAGCAACTATGCCCCAAGAGTGTGTGTCTGTGTGTGTGTTTTTGAACATCTGCTCCTCGTTGGCTTTGTTTTCCCTCCTCTACATGGCCCACCCTTGCACTGGGTGCTGCACTCCAAGCTCTTCTGCTGTTTGTCTGCAAAAAAGAGAGGAAGACACAGACAGAGTGAGGATGAGAACCTTTAAGCAGCCATTTTCATTGAAGTGTCAGTGTTTTAATCTCATTGTCAGGGGATTAGTATCAGTTCATATTTACAAGTTCCAGTCCCACCTTTTCCTCTTCTTTCCACTTTGTTTTGCATTTTCTCTTCTCTTCTTTCCTCTCTGTTTTGGCCCGTGGCCTTGCTCGCTCCATCCACCTCCCTCCAGGCAGCAGATGTTGGATCTGTGTCCAGATGTTTTGTGTTTATCACTCTCCAGTCACATCTTTAACAAACTCTCATACAGTAAACATTTACAGAGGCGTCTCCTCTCCTCTGCTGCCACGAGAACAGGCACGAGAGGAGAAAAGCTGACATTACACAGCGGCTGAGATAGATAAAGGTCATGACAGAAAAGCGGAGTATGAAAGAGAGAAATCCAATGCCACCTACACATTCGCATGCTTGTTGCCGATAGCGACAGCCGTTCTTGTTCTTTAAACGACATGCACAATGCACCAGTGCGCACACTGATTGACCCTCGCATGCAAACAAACTCAGGTATGCACACGCTTCAGAGTCTCTGCACTGGTTTGACTGCATCTTCCCCACCGACAGCGCTGACTTGACAACAAAGAGAGCATTCTGTCACTCGTGTGCAGCCAGACTCCAGTACAGAAAGGAAGTCTCAGATCTGCTTTTACACTCACTCCAGAAATCACTCAGTCTTGAAAAGCATTGCTTACATAGCTGCATTTTAACCAGCGTATCTGCAGGCTCTTCTCCCTCCACTGTCTCTTGTCCATCCTCTGTGTTGTTTCATATCTGGGCCGTCCACAGAAAAGATCCTGGGAGGCATTTTTATGGATTTGTATTTTACATTTGACTGAGACATAATAATTCTGTCGCTGCTGGTCTCACACGCAGCCACGAAGGGAAGCAACGGCTATTAATATTGAGCAACTCAGCAGTGAGATACCAATAACAAGACCATAAATAATTCTTTCTGCAGTTCACCTGGCTTGTTGCGGCTTGGTGGTTTGACAAAACAGGCAGAGAGACAAGAGTACATGCCAGCGCAGAGACGCCCATGCATGCTTACACACCTTCGTACAAACATCTATACTTGTAATGCATTCTTTAAATCTCTAAACAACATATATGTTTATAATCCTTGCTTACCTCCATACTGCTGGCCAATCACGGTGCGAGGTGGATTTGAATGTCAGATTGTCACGTTTGCAAAACAAAATAGCAACTGTGAGACACAGCCTCCAAAATCTGACAGGGGTTTTCTGAAGCTACCTGAGCAATTGACAAGTACTTGCACCTTTAGTCTGTCTGTAACAGAAATGTACAAAGCATCAGAAAAATTACTTTTATTATTTATACATTTTTTTCATTTTCATCACACACACAAACACACACACACACACACACACACACACACACACACACACACACACACACACACACACACACACACACACACACACACACACACAGACATGTCAGTGGACAGGGACGCAGACAGAGCTACAGCAGCTGATACTGTAGTGAGTGACAATGCTGAACCTCGGGTGCTGAACTTGACCGCAGGCCCAGACTGTGGCACAGAGGTGTGACCCTCAGCTTGATGACATGGCACCCTGATGCCAATTAGGGGGGACTCCCTCCCTCTCTCCTCTGCTCTCCTCTCCTCTCCTCTCCTCTCCTCTCCTCTCCTCTCCTCTCCTCTCCCTGTTCTGTTTAATGTCTGGCTGACTGATGGACTCCTAGGTAGGTCTGTTTTTATTACATCCACAGGCCTTCTGGACATGGACACAACTCACCCAACACTAACCCCCCTCCTCCTACACCTTGCTGCCTTCCCCCCGGCTGGGACATCAGCCTCTCTACTGTATCTTACCTCTTTCGTTCCCCTGCGGTTTCTCCTCCTTTCGTTGCTCTCAGCTCTCCCACCCCCTTCCTCTGTCACTCCCTGCATCACTTATCAAGGCGATGACATCCATCTCATGACAAGGCGGACAGGCTGCTCTGTGTGATGTCCAGGTGCCTAATCCTTCGCTTATATCCAGTTAGCCCCTCTGACACGTCGGGCTGGGGACATGGAGCCAGGGAGCGAGGCCGACAGACGGACAGCTGCTGGTCTAAGGTGACAATCCAACCTCCCCCTACCCTCCCTCTACCACAACACACACAGGCACACACACACTTTATTGTGCCTTTCAAACAGATGACAGTCTTTCATTTATTACCTCACCTTTAACCCTTACCTTACCTCTTACTATTCAGCACACAGGACAATCAAACACAGAAAGGCTTAGGTGCTTGTTGTGTTGCATGTATTACAGTTTAATATTTTCTCCTTGAATGAATCTTTATTTGACCAATTTAGCTCCACACAGAGACACAGCCACGACAGCAGCAGCACATTTAGTCTGTAGATGAACCCACAATAAAAAACAAATAGGTAAGTCACAGACAGTGGGAATGTTTTCCTCTCCGTGCCAGCAGTCGCACTTGGCTCGTTTGTCCAAAATTTATAGCGCAGTTTTCTGGTTGAGCCTTTCTCTGCTGAATGACTGGAAACAGTAAGGGATGACTTTCCTCCTCACACTTTTACAACAGCGGTTCAGCCTTAATGCACATTGGAAGAAATGTACCCGGCATGCTGAAGTGTGCCTTTATGGCTGATAAAGCATCGCTGCTATTAAACAGGACTGTGTGTCTGCGTGCATGGAAGAAGAAGAAGAAGAAGAAGAAGACACACAGACACACACACGCTCCACACACTGAGACACACTTATTCATTGCACTTAGTGGTTCTGAGGAGGAGCAATGCTCCCCATAAAGTACTGAGTCATGAGTATGGTCCAGAATTCAATCATCGTTTTCCCTCTGGTCTCTGAGCTGGATTCCCATCAGACACACACACTCACACGCACAGTAACTTTTCCCATCAAAACATCACTGTTCTCCAGTGCTGTTTACTGGCCAATGAATTCATGCGCCTGCTAACCGATGCTCTTCTTTACCACTCTTATAAAATACAAGGCCTGAGTGCACATGGGGCAAGTGTTTGAGTGTGTGTGTGTGTGTGTGTGTGTGTGTGTGTTTTGTGTGTGTGTTTGTGTGTGTGTGTGCCCTTGGGTATATCAGTAATGAAATAAAAAGGCTGATTTCATGGTAATTGCTTACAGTACAAGTTCCATCCCATAAATTGGCTATCTTCCATTTAGCTTATTGTTTTAAATGGCCGGGGTGGGGAGAGATAGAGGGATTAAATCTAGAGATTAGATGGAAAGGAGTAAAGATAGATTTAGAGGAGGAAGAAGAAGAGTGGTTGATAGTTAAATAAGAGGAAGATGGACAGATTGTGAAAGAGTAAACTGGGTCACATTTATTTGTTATAAGTCACTGGAAAGTTCTACAAAGTTTAGTCCCTTGCATAAATCGCATGTTATCAGATTAATTACCTGATTAATTACCTAATTATGTATTTATATATAACCCTAATTTCAAAGTGGGAGGAGAAACTGAAAAGCGAGAGAAGATGTTCCATTGAATACGTGTGTTTTGTGTTATTCACTTCAGGGGGGGAGGGAGGGTGAGATGGGAGGCTGAGGAGCAGGGCGAGATGCAGAGATGGTTGAGTGAAGGGAGGGGAAATCCCTCAGGGAGGTTCATCTGTCCACAAATGTAATGAAAAGATAGTCATCCATGTACCCGCCTAATGTAGTGTATTGATGAACAGCTAACAGCCTCCCTCCCTCTCGCTCTCTCTAATCACTTGTGTTTGCAGCGAGGCTACAGGCTTTGTTGAGGTCTCCCTGCCTGAAGGCAAACCAAAGCCTTTCAACTCTGTGGCTTGTGGACCACCCTACCCCACACTGGTATGCACTCTATCCCCCTCTATCCCCAGCTCTGTTGCAGAGGTCAGGGGTCAGGAGCTGGCAGGTGATTGGATGTTATTGTGGTAAGGGAATACTAGGCTGCTAAGTGCTGCAAAAACACCAACTGTCTCTGATAGTACTGCCCACAGGCCTTTAGCCTACGTGTGTGTGTGTGTGTGTGTGTGTGTGTGTGCGTCTGTGTTGTCTGTGTGTGTGTGTGTGTGTGTGTGTGTGTGCAGAGGTCAGGAAGGAACTAGGACCAGATTTTTGTCTTGAACTAGACCTTCTGAACACAGACACCCACCTGGAAATTAACAGGATCCATGTGTCTGTCTGAACACCAGTGTGTGTGTGTGTGTGTGTGTGTGTGTGTGTGTGTGTGTGTGTGTGTGTGTGTGTGTGCACGCGTGCTCTTATGCGCACGCACAGGCATAAGAGAGTTTTAAAAAGCCCCATTGCTCGGTACAGTATTTTAAAATATCTTCAGCTCCTATCTGCCCATAAAATAAGTAAGAGTCAGAGCCTCAAACAGACAGACAGTAACAGTTGGACACACACACACACAGTTGAGGTGCTGGAGAAGTTAAGTCAGGGGAATGCAGACAGACTCTCCAGTAATGTTTTTGATGAACCGGCTGTGGCCACCACATAAACCAGCCGGGCTGGAAGAGCGGTGTATCAGAGGAGAGAGAAGAAGCAGAGGGAAGTGGTAGAAGACAGTATTTAAAAAACAAAAACTAGAAAGCCCTGCGTTCTCCAAAGAAACTTAGTTGTCTGTTTTTTCTGCTTGAGAAACATTTGCAAGCAATACAAGTGGTCGGGAACATTTTGCTACCCAGTTGTTACAGTAATACACTGCTTTGTAGTTGCTAAGATGCCACTGGGAGCTTACTTGGTCTTCAAAATATGGATAAAGTTGTTGAAAGTTGGTTACTAAATGTTTGTTAAGTTTTACTAGGTAGTTGCTGTTTGAAGTACCATTCAGGTTGGTGAAGATATGAAAAGGCTGATACAAACTCAAAGAGTTTAAGTTAGGTAAAAGCTTAAGTGGCAGAAGCAGGCCACAGAAAAATGTGGAACTGATCGTAATGTGTGTTTGTGCATTGTAAACACACACGATGAATGAAAGAGTACACACACCCATGCTTTTCTTGTCTCTAAAACCGATCGGCTTTTGAGGCATTGAGGTTTGTTTGAATATGTGTCAGCGTGTATGTGAAGGTGGAAGCTCATGGATGACACGTGATGTGACATTTGTTGAGCATCTATGTAGGTTTTTAGATATGACTCAGAGTTTGTTAGACAGATCAATGAGGTACACACGAATACACACGCACAATTAGTGTTTTTCGGCTGAAGTTTGTGGACGGAGAGGATTCACGAGTAATTATGGGTCTATTCTCATCACTCTTCATCTGAAGGCTAAAGTGCTCTCCTGGCGCTCCCTTCCCCACTTTAGTTTGATAGAAAAGACTCTCAAGTAGACAGTTTCCAACATGGTTTAGCTGAAACTCATACACGGACACACTTGTACATATGAGCGAGCAAGTGCACAAAACACACATGCAAACACACACCACAGCTGCTGTATAATATTTTTAATGAGCACACAATGCTCTCTTGGCTGTGCCTCGGCTCTCCAAAGTTCAAGCACCCAATAGTTGATATCCTGAGTTAGTGCCAGACTGACTCACTGCTCTCTCCCTCTCATACACACACACACACACACACACACACACACACATACACCCTTACACACCCATACACAGCCCCAAAGCTTTGATTGTTCAGTGCCCTTGCCAAATGTTTCACTGCAATGGGGAGCTGACTGCAGCCATTTCTCGTGAAGGCCCGCTCTTTCTCTCACCTCTTCTCCACTTCTCCACTTCAACTCTCACGTGCAATAAATAATCACCAAGTGAAGTCCAATAATTAGCTGGCATAGGTGTGAGAGGGCTATCCAGATGAGCATATGCCCACAGGAATGAGGTGATATAGAGGGGAAGGAGCGGAGTAAAAAGGAATAAAAGGGTAGAACAGAGGGGAGTAAAAGCTTAAAAGGTGATGGAGTTGTACAGACACGGCAGTCGTCGCAGCAGCCAAACAAACCCGCTGACCCCTCTCCTCGCCTTACTGCTTCCCCTCTCTGATGTTCTCCTCTTTTGGCAGCGACGAGCCATCTCCATCTGAGCCCGGCCCTTCCCGTCGTCTCCGAGCCTCACCTAGCATACCAAATGATGGTTCAGTCCAGCAGAGCAGCGTGAGCCAGCCCCGCCCGGGCCGCTCACCCAACCCTGCAGGAGGCAAAGCGTGGAACCTCTGCTGCTCTTATGAAGCACTGGAAAACTTTTATAGCTCCATAATAGTTAAACCTTTCCCCTCAACCCCCCACTTTTTTTTTCTCCTCTTATGAAGCAGTCACATTCTTTCTGCATGTGCCCCAGCTGTTCCCAACTTTATTGTAGCACTTTCTTTGTTTTATTCTTATTTCCCCTCTATCTCGTTCCCTTTCTTTCTACTTTCTCTTTCTCCTTCTTCTCCCCTCACACCCACTCCACCACAACCTCCACCGTGCGCTGCCTCCCCGTCTTGCTGGCTTGCTGTAACAGAATCAGGGGCTTAGAGAGCAGTCAGCGCCGAGATCCTCCACAATGCAAAGCAGATGTGTGACACACACACACACACACACACACACACACACACACACACACACAAACACACAGACAGACACACACAGACACACACACACAGACACACACAGACACACACACACACGTGGAAGAGCAGCCTGGAGCATTTTGGATCAGAGGGTGGAGAGAGAAGTAAGCAGAAACAGCTCTGTTGCTAGGATACAGCCAAAATAAAACAGACTCGGGGAACTGCAGTTCTCTAGCTGAAACAGGCGGTTTGTTTCCCACACACACACACACACACACACACACACACACACACACACACACACACACACACACTGCAAACTGTCAAGACTGGAAAACAATGTTTTGAGAGAGTCCTGAGAAAATGGATGAGCTGAACCTGAAGACTTTCATAAACTTTGTTTTGTTCGACAATCAGCTTCAGTTTGGTCACCATCAAGATCCGTTGCTGATTGTTCTTTCAGTTTCGAGTAAGTGAGGGCATGTGAGCTTTGGCGTGTGTGTGCATTTATATTTATATATGTGTGTGTGTGTGTCTGTGTGTGTGTGTGTGTGTTTGTGTGTGTGTGTGTGTGTGTGTGTGTGTGCATGTGTGTGTGTCTGTGTCTGTGTGTGTGTGTGCGCGTGTGTGTTGAGTTTAGAGAGGTGAGGAGTTCAGGCTTGCTGGTACATGTAGGTGTATGTGTGTGTGTGTGTGTGTGTGTGTGTGTGTGTGTGTATGTGTGTGTTTTGTGTTCAACAAAGAAAATCTCTTACTGATTGAACTGTTTTCCAGAGCACTTCATAGTCAAAGGTCTGCTGTCTCCCTGATGGAGAGAGAGGGAGAGCAATGTGTGTGTGTGTGATTGTGTGTTTGTGAGAGAGAGAGAGAGAGAGAGAGAGAAAGAAAGAGTTGGTGGCTGACAGCCTGTCCATCCAATTTATTCTATGTTTTGTCATCCTCCTCGCTCTATCTTTCTGTCTCTTTGGTATTTCTGCCTCTTTGGCTTGAGCTGTGTCACTCTCATGGCTGTTAAATACATGAGCGTTTACTATTCCTTTGGTAATTGTGCGTCCTAACCCTCCTCAGACAGAAGGTCTGCAGGAATGTTTATTTCCCTGTTCTGCAGAACAGGTGCTATCTTCCTGGAAATCTCCTGATGGCTGTAAGCAGTCACACACACACACACACACACACACACACACACACACACACACACACACACACACACACGCACACACACATACACACACACACACACACACACACACACAAGGGGGATTCCTGGGACTAATGTTTAACAGCGAGATTTTGGACTGCACCATCAATTTTAGCTCTTTGTGCAGACACTGTGGTTTACTCTAGATAGCCGGGCCGAGCCTCAGAGATAAGACAACTCTCGGCCTGCCTGTGGGAAAGATGAAAGCATTCTCCTCAAAGCTGACCTCTCTTTCTGTGTCTTTTCTACCCTCTCTCGCTGGATGTGTATGAATGTGTTTGTGAGAGGATGTGAGATTGTTTGGCCTGAAAACCTTGAGAGCTTGTGAAAGAGATTTTTATAAATCCTGCAGTTGCAGCTGTGAAGTTGGATATGCGTGTGTATGTGGTGCATTTCATTACGCTCATCATGTTCGTCAAATGTACAGGACTTTCTGCAGGAATATTAACACTTATTTAATCCCTCCAAATATGTGACATTGTAGACATTAAATACATAAACCATCATACCTGATGAAAACCTGCGTACATGGTAGTTTAAATCAAAACATTTCCAGCCTGACGTGGGGTCAGCTTTAAATTGTGCAGCTGGAAATCATCATGTTTTCCATATTTTCTCACATGCTGTGCATTGCCTGTGACTGTTAGGGGTCACGGAGAAAGATTTGAGATACAGTTGAATATTCCTGAAACCTAGAGTCTTAGCAGCTCATTGTAACGTTGAATAAAGCAAAGCAAAGGGAAAGGAGCTTTGTCAATAAGTATGTTAGATAATTAACTCTCTCTGTTTACCTCGATGTCAGATTCTGCACATATTTATGACTGGAGAGAAGTTGCAGGCACATTTCAGTGGAAGTGTGGCGGTTAAACTTTAACTCGCCATGCCAACCAACCAACCAGTACACACACACACACACACACATGCACACACAGATTCACAAGCCCATGTGCGCTCACACTCATCTACGCCCATACACAAACAGACCTACCATGGTGAGTGCTGTGAGTAACTGTAGATTACAGAGCTGTCAAACTGGCTGCTGGAAGGAGGCAATTAGATCAGGGGATGTCTTGCTAATGGGCTGCCTGACCCCAGACACACACACACACACACACACACACACACACACACACTTACACGTACATGTACACAAAAGCAGAAACTGAATTTCTCCATTACCAGCCTGAACCTTGCCCAAAACAAAATGAGAGTACTGTCAAATGTAATGCTGCCTTTAGGCTCAGAGGACTACAAACACTCAGACCAGGAGGGCGACGATATGCAGAGGCATGCACCACACTAAGCCCTGACACACAGGTATGAATTCCACTGGTATACAGCACTGTTTCCCAGGATCTCCAAACTATTAATAAACACTGTGTGTGTGTGTGTGTGTGCCCAAAGATTATACAGTGTATGTGTGTGTGTGTGTGTGTGTGTGTGTGTGTGTGTGTGTGTGTGTGTGTGTGTGTGTGTGTGAACAAGTGGGTGTGTTCCTGTGCACACGTTTTAGGCAGACAGAGGATTCATTGTGATACGGTTGTGTCCCTCAAGGCGCTGGAATCTGGCACATTGTCTTTGTCGGAAACTCAAACCATTTACAACTCTCGACTTGTTTTGATCCTTTCAGAAAATTCCATTTCCTGCGGTCGTTTGGGGAGTGACTGTAGAGAAGCCTCTGGAAGGAAAAGCCTCATTATGGCTTCAGCGTGAGCTGGAAGACTTGACTTTAAGGTCAGTGCCAGTCTCACCACTGTAGTTTCCCTGTGTGAGAACGAAGTGTGGGTGAAAAGGTGGCCGATAAGAAGGAAAAACCCAACGCGGGTTCTTGGTTCTGGATGGTCAACTGCAACCTGTTGACAGGGATTCACTTGACAGCACAATCTGTTTGATCACTGGGAATGTTTGGCTATTAAATAATATATTTTTTGGTTCAGTTACTATTTTTTTCCCACAAAATGAAAATGTCAGTAGTGTAAAAGAATAAATCATAAACCACCTGTTTTGAGGTTTTCCGGATCCTTCCATGTGCCGTTCTTTTCCAATTCTTTTCTAATCCCTGGCCTCGCCCTGCTGGTCAGTCCAGCGGCAGTTTTCCACAGCCATGCATGCAGAGTTGAGGAGCTGGTCCTACCCGAAAAACACTCCCACACCTATAGGGATGAGACTGAAAGCAGTGCCTCATCACGCATGTGTGTATTTTCTATGAAAGCATTTATTTGTCAGCTTTCATTCAGTTGAACTGTGTTTTCCAGTGAGCATGTTTGCATCCACACTCATGTGTCCGTTTCTATGCGTGTTTTTTAACGTGATGTAATGTCTGTAGGAGCCGCTCTGCTCACTGCTAAAGCGCCGCTGCTCCAGAAATACAACTGGTATGACCTCAGCTGATGCAAATTTCATGGACAGTGTGAATCAAGGAACTGGAGCATAGTAATGAAAAGAGGAATAGAGTGTGAGAGAGAGGAAGCGAGGGAAGGAGAAGGACAGGAGCCTGAAGGTACATATATTACACGTATGTTTGTGCCCTTTTCTGTTTGAATATGACATTTACCAGGTGAGGTCCAGAAAGTAGTTTTCCCAGTATGTTGAGGAAGAACTTGACAGACCTCAACCCCATCCAGCACCTTTAGGATGAACTGCTCCCACAACAGATATCAGAAGAGATTATCAGAGAAAGCAAAAGGTGCTGTTAGCACCAATCACTGCACACTGCTTAGGGCGTGTGAGCATCCATTGTATGTAACCATGTTATACAGCTGTGGAAGTATGCATCGCTTTCTCTAGCAGACTCTGAAACATGTTCAAAATCATGCTTATAAGCAATTCTCAGAATCAAAATGACAGCAGAATGTTAGGTGTGGCTTCTGAAGAGGACCCAGGGTCTCCAGGACCCCAAACACAACATCAGGGTCCACGCTCTTGTGGAGAAATGGCAGCAGTTCCCTTTTTTCTCTCACAACCTCCACACTAGAGTGGTGAGGGGGATTCTCCCAGCAGTAAACCGACGGGTCACCTGCTCTGTTTAGCTCAGAAAATGGTTTTCCAGCTTATTTCTGTGCAGCGCTTATGAATGAGTGTCACACATGCGTGCCTGCATGCACGCAGATGTGAACGCTGGATTTGTGGCAGAAAGAGAAAGAGAGAGAGACACACATGGAGAGAGAGAGAGAGAGAGAGAGAGAGGTTATTTGTGTGTGACAGAGGGTAGCCTGTATCTGTAGCGTGTGACACAGTGCTCTCTCTGCAGCAGCCAGGCCACAGTTTAGGGACTTGTGCCAAGGGACAGAATAGCTTGTCTGTTTCCTGCCTATTACTGAACTCTGATTGACAGCAGGGCTTCTTTGTGTGTGTGTGAATATGTGTGTGCATGTGTGTGTGTGCATGTGTGTGTGTGTGTGTGTGTGTGAAACTGACAGACTGACAGAAACACGCCTGCACACATTGCACGAAGGAGGATGTAAAGAAGTTGCCATCTCCACAGAGAAAAGAGAAAAAGACACCCCGCTCTCCTGTCAAAGTGTCACTTATTTAACAGTGTGTTTATCTGGTCTTTCTCTTCACAATCTCACGCTGGATTTGTGGCAGACACAAACATGAACACATACACACAGTTCACACACATGTTCACAGACCGGTCAACCTTCATTTAAATAAACAATTTCTCCACAGAGCATATTGCGGTTTATTTATTCAGAGTGTCAAATAGCACACATGAACACGTGTGCACAAACACACATCCTGGTCTCAGCTGTCATGTTACTGAAGTGTCAGGTTGTGAAGAGCAGAAGTAGCTGCCTCACCTCTGACCCTTCTGCGGTCCCTCGAGGTCATGAGGACTGCAGACGCACAACATGTGTATCTGAGATTTCAGCATTCAGACGGAGGAAGGCAGAGATCGATGTAGGAAGGGTTAGAGTGTGTTTGTGGAGGTCAGAGCATCTGCAGAGGAGATAAAGAGCAGGCAAAGATTAAAAGAACAGATGTTTGTGTACAGGAACAAAGTACAGGGCAAAGGATGTGGCTGAATAGCAGAAGTTACAATGGGTGTCATAGGAGTCTGTTTAATATATCATTAGAACCACAGGGGAGAGTTTGTTGACTCAAATGAGTTAGTCTTTCTTAGGGTGAGCAAATGAAAAGAATTCCAGTCAATGAAAAGGACCTATTATTAATGCACTGGTTTATTCATAGCTCAGAATGTGGAGATGAACCGATAAAAGAGTTAGAGATTCAGCTATATTAATATAAAAACACAGATTTGACCTAAATTTCACATGACCAACGCTCACGCCGCTGCCTGAAAATCCTTAAATTTCATCTTCAGTCTATTTGACATGTGCAGCAGTATCCTAAAATATCCTGGTGGCACAACAAACTCTGCTACTAATTTAAGAACGTGACATGTGCACTGACAGTGAAGTTAAAGACAGCACGAGTCAACACCAGGCAAGACATGCTAACGTTAGCATTTAATGCTAATTCCAAAGCACATTGGGCCTGACGCCTCCTGACAGACGGCAAAACGCTCACTGAAGGCATGTGCTGTTTTATTATATACATGCACCCATAAAGCTTTTCTGAATCTGTATTTGAAATTATAATTGATTTATTTTTGTCACACTATTATTTAAAAAAAAGTAAAATATTGAATCAAATCAAATCAAATCAAATAAAGTCAAATCATCTAACAGGGAGAAACGCACAAATGCACCTTTATTCTTGTATGGAATACTTTATTAAGTCGTCACTTAATATATAGACCAATAAATTAATAATTGATTATGTATAGTTGTCTACTGAATGATTATCAGTGGTTTTCTGTGGTGCTTGTAGATAGTTTGATAACTGATGAGTTTGTGTGAATTTTGGTAATATCAGCGCAGACATGCACAGCATGTTTATTTTGAATGAACACACCCTTACGCCTAATTTTATGACTTTATACTGAACCTGTGTTGAAGGATTATGCTGCTAAGTTGCATGATGTGAGTAGGGGGTTGTTTGAAAGTAAGGAAAATGATACAAGCATTGTATGTGGATGAGATATATGGCTAAATAAATGATATACCTTTTGTTGTGAAGGAAACAGTCACGCAACACTCACTGAAATGTTTTTTGTTTTAGTTTATTTAATTAAAATATTTTTTTGACCGACAAGACATGGATGAAAGTGGTAAAAGAAAATGCAGGGTGTGAAGCGGGCACATATTTGGCGGAGCTGTCGTCAAGGTGTGGTTTATCTTTTCATTAAGGGAGGCTGAGAGAGGAGAGAAGAAGCGGAGCGAGGAGACATGAACTATAAACAACTAGAATTGGACACATCATCGAGGCCAGCTGATAGTCCCAAACTCCCCCCCCCCCCACCACCACCACCACCAACAACCCACTCAGCAGCCCTGCAGTGAGGCCCCAGACACTCACCAAGGACTAAACAGGAATCCCCCATAGCCCCACGGCAGACTGACTGACTCTGCATGGTCTACATCACACACACACACACACACACACACACACACACACACACACCCTAAGAGACTGCAATACACACATGCATTTGCACACAGGCTTACAGACAGTACAGAAATAGCCCCAGTCTGGGGTATTACCATACACCATACACTCTATCTGCCCAAAAACACCTCAACCACTTATATCACACTGCAGCACTATATGGTTTTACCATATGCAGTCAGTTATAAAGAGAAATGAGCACTCTTTGCTTTTCCTGCTGATATATTTGCCACTCAGTCATGTTTACTTCAATATTTTCAACCTTCACTTTTCTTGTCTGTAATTTGTCTCATCTGCCATCTTCTTTCTTTTCCTTTCCTCTCTCTTTTGCCCCCTTCCCGTCATCCTCTCTGTTTTAATTTCTCTTTCACTCTCGCTCACACACACCGACACTCACATGAATACACAGATCCAGACTACGGTTCCTGAAAGCATTTCTTTCTCACTGTTTATTGAGTTTACATTCTTCCAGCCCCCCCACATTTCACAATGACATTGGGTGATGCACGGAGACAGAAAGTGCAGATGAAAAGGAAAGGTCAGGAGTTCCTGAGCCTCTAGTTCCTGACATTGCATCACCTCCCACAGCAAAGCCCATGTGCTCTGGTTCCCCTCAGTGCTTAGTGAAGCACTTCGCCAGCAAGGAGGGGCTTTCTTCCACCCTTTCCCCTCAACATTTGCATGGTTAGGGTTTTCCCTCAAATACAGAGTACCACATAGACTCAAGCATTCTAAGAGTACTTTGTCTGATTAAGGAATTAAATCAGAATGAAGATTATAAAAAGGTGTCAAACTCCCAAATAATCCCCATGACAGCTATTAACTAAAACACAATTATAATCAGTGATACCATCCAGAACTCTCTTCATTGAGTTTAAAATAAACTCTTAAAAATTATAGTTTTAATTTAATTTGATAATTACTGTAATCCTCAGGTGTTAAGATGTCGTTCTGAATCTAATCTCAATATCAGTTTTGCTCCCTTTGGCACGTCACGGTAAGTCATTTCGTGCTGAAACGTCCTCACCCAGAGGATGATTCAGCGGTTTTGTTCAGCACAAATTTACTCACACATTCAAGAGTTATGTCAGCGGAGATGAAACTGCTGTGTTCAGTTGATATTGGATGGTGCTTACTAAAAGACTTGGGAAATACGCTTACTTGCGTTAGGCAAGTAAGGCAAACTGGTAAATGGGAGATTGTTGTTTTCACATTTTGGTTTTTGTAAAGATTAAACGAACTGAATACAAATAGTTAACTAGTGAACTTTAGAGGTGATGGTAGGCAGATTTAGCCGTTTCCAGTGTTTATGCTAAGCTAAGCTAAGCTAACCCTCTCCTAGCTGTAGCTACTTATTTACCAAGTTGGGGACTCTTTCAATAAGAAAGCGATTAAGCTTATCTCCCAAAATGTTGAACTAGCCTATACCGTGGTCCGCTCCAGATAATAACAATTTAGTTGAAATGAGTGGTGTTTCACTTCAGGCTAACATTCAGTTCAGCGTGTGGCTGTGGGCAGATTTGCTTCGTCATGATGGCCGCTCAGGACACACGATCCCCTCTGCAGAGAGCACCCTGCTGGTGTCTGTATCAGGTCAAGCTCGCCGTCAAGAATGCCGTCTATTTCCAGTTGACCTACCGTGACAGCTAGTTATAAACCTGGGTTATGCGATTAGGGCTGCCAGAGTGGAGGAAGAGGAGGATGAGGAGGATGAGGAAGATGAGTGTGGGGTTTCCTGGGAAGCTCCCAGCCAGACATCTGCTGCCATCACTCTGTCACCCTTCCACCACCTCACTCCCACTCTGCCATCACGCTGTCTATGTGCGATTTGCCCTCTTTCTGTCTCAGTGTCTCAGAGATGGCTCTTTGTGGCGAGCAGCAGTGCTCCACTGAATAATTCAAAGTGCCAGCAGGGACAGACAGTGGATTAAGTCCCCGTAGAGGAGGAGGAGGAGGAGGAGGAGGCGGTAGAGGGGTGAAGAGCCGGGACAAGGGAGGGGTTTAGTCCATTAGACGTGAGGAGCTGAGGGGAAATTCATTGACGAGGCAGTGGGGTGGGCAGCGGTGTTAAATCAGTAGGGTGTCAGTGGGGAAAGAAGGGGTACTGTCAGAAGTGAAAGGGAAAGGGAGGAGAGAGAGTGAGAGAGTGGGCGAGCGAGCAGGCACCACGTCATGTGACAATCGGGAGATCCCTGAGCAGAGCTGGTCACCTGACCTACTGGAAATGCACCCTGCTTGCCTTAGAACGATTCCCAGAAGTTACGTGTGTGTGTGTGTGTGTGTGTGTGTGTGTGTTTGTGTGTGTGTGTGTGTGTGTGTGTGAAACTATGCCTCCTGTCCTTGTCCTTAATACAGATTACAGCAGCAAGAATGTGTGTATGTGTGTGACACTAATAGGCCACATCGCAGCGAGGGATGGGTGTGTGACTTTTACATTGAAAAATTGGAGTTTAAATGTGCAGAATTGAAATACATTTTTTTTCAAAAATCACCACGTTATTTAAAACACAGTCAGACAACCATGACAGTAGAAGTCCTTGTACAAGATTCCCGTCAGGTGTCTGTCTGTGTTTAAGTGTTGGCAGCAGAGATGAAAAGTGGATTTTAGTGAAAAAAAAGCTGTGTGTTTAAAGTCAGTGGTGCAGTGAGTGTTGAGTTAGTGTGATCACAGTCTAAACTAGGGTAATTCTACCTCTTCTTCTTCTTCTTCTGCTGCTGCTGGACTTTTGGCCCAGCTGTCTCACGCCCACTCAGTAACACACAAATGCACAATTTCAAAACAGCCAGAGCATCATTTACATATAGTTCAGAAAGTCAGGGGGATTCAATCAGTCGTCTTTCTTAGAAAAATGATTTCTAATTATTTTAAAACCTAATGCTTGCTGTTTGTTTTAACCAACAGCACTAGTTCCTCTTGAATGATATATGTTATTCTGGAGGCTGAGGCCACTGTGGTCAGTGACTAACCATCCAGTGGCTGTGTGTGGGTGTGGGCTCAAGAGGGTTTGATCAGTCATGTTTCATGTGTGTTTGTTGTCTTTTGTGGTCGAAGACTTTTTACTCTGCCGGCATTAAAGCAAGTCTTATTGTTCTTACTCTCACATTTTAATAAAAACCCCCCGAAAGTCCAAAGATGGCAGATTCATAGTGAGATCAGCAAATCATTATTAAGCAAAACGCAAGACTGTTCGTGTTTTGAAAAATATGATGAAGTGCTACTGTATGTGCAGTGTGGTTATATCAAGTGTTGCAATCTATGTGTTTATATTTGACGTCAAAGTATTTCTGTCGATCCCTCTGTTTTCTGCAAATTATAATAGTGAGTCAGACATTAGTAATAGATGTTTGAAGGTTAAACAGACATGAACTAATGCCTTATGGGAATTTACATGCTCTGCCCTGAGTCCTGCTCTTACCCGGTCGACACAGTTCATGCTAAGGCTGGTCGAGCAGCATTCAAAAGCCCTGTGCATTCTGGGAGTGTGACTAAACAAACACATTGCAACCATAACTGAACAGTTCGTTGATGGACTTTATGGGCCTTCTCTGAGCGCAGCGCTTTCAGGCTTTGTGGAGCGGGATGAAAAATGCACTCGGCATGAAAAGACCTTAAATACTTTCCATGCGCGCACGTTGGCTTGTTTTCCCTGGAGGATGTCCGCACGTTACTTTATACGTCCCCGGTGGGAATCTGGTGTTTGCTTTAGTTCCGGGTGGGTTGTGCTCTGGGTTTGTGGGTCGGTGTTTTCAGACCAGTAGCTCCAGTAACAGGACCGGGCAAAACTCCTCTGTGTTTTCAAAAGGAAGCTCTGTAGCTGCTGTTACTCTCAGAATGAGGATTATGAAAAAGTATCCCCTGGTTCTAGGTAAGTGTAGGTGAGGTAAATATTCTTTGAGGTTTACTGAAATACACGTAACCAGGGTTGGTTTCAGAGCACCCACTCTTGTTTCAGAGCATCAATAATGAAGAGTAACTCCACCAGATGCAGACCTCTAAAAACACTGGCCTGCTGTGAACAAATGTGGGCCAGCATCGCTGCAATGACTATAATAAAAAACAGATCAGCTCTGTTGTATCCATAATCAATCAGACAGACATCTGGCAGTGATTCATTTTATTAAACTGCAGTGTATTTCAGTATCAGTCCTGCTCTCCTCCATCTCTGTCTCCTTCTACCATCTCACTTCATCTCTCTCCCTCTAACATAACAGAAGTGCTTCTCCTCTCCTATGTAACCCAATGCTTGTCCCACAGCACTAAAGTGTCATTTGGGCCGCGGCTTAAGTACTCTGTGCGCTCTGTGCTGTGCTCTAACTCCTACAGATCAACAGAGGCCCAGATTAGACAAATGAATAATTCAGTTTATTGCTTTAAATGCAGTTTGTGGTAAAAGACTGTTATAAATCCTCTAAGACTTCTGACCCTGTTCATTTTAATGCTATGACCCGAGGATCGTGCTGTGACCAACATGGTTTAAAGCATGTGCCAGTGCAGAGTATTAAGCTGATTATTCCTTCTTCTTTTTCCTTTCTAATCTTTCTCTCTCCCTCCCTTTTAAGGTGAAGTTTTAAGAACCAGTGAGGTGACGACTCTTAAATATTCCCTCCAGGACTTAAGGACAATGAGCACATCAAGAGCTGAGACTTGTGTGTGTGTGTGTGTGTGTGTGTGTGTGTGTGTATATGTGTGTTTTATCTACACGATATTGATGGTCTTGTATAAAAAAATGGTGGAAAATAGTATTAAGCTTGGCAGAGCAAGAGTTTCTGCTCTTCCCTCTGATCCACCTATATGATAATGGATGTCAGCATATTAAAGTGAATCAGAAGAGGCTGTTATTAGCCATCATTCATCAATTATTGATCTTTTACTTGAAACTCCAGGCAACCGAGGTTTAGCAAGGATGATATTAAAGCAATGGGTCGATGTTGCTCAAGCGGAGAAGCATGTTAAAACGATAATGTTTTTCTTTTTCCCATGTGTGTGTATCAGTTGTTTTCAGTGCGTCTATCTGCCAGCGTACTTGTGCTGGTGTTTCAGTCAGGGGTGAGTTTAACCTGATGATCTCATACTGTGGGTGATGCAGTCTTACGGCAGGTGAGTCATCAGGCGATGCTGTGGGCCTCTTACTGGAACAAAGACACGCTCAGATCATCTCCCCTGCAGCATTTATCTACTGCTGTTCTTACTGCTGCATCATCTCCCCATCCTCCCTCCCTCTGTGTCCACCTCATCACACAGCCGGATCTCATTTTCCTCCTTCACCTTCTCTCTCTCTCTCTCTCTCTCATCACTGTCCTTAACTTTCTTTCCTCTTCAGTCCACTTCTTGTGGAAGTACTTCTCCTCCGTTTCTGTCCTCATCACGGTCCCTTTATTTTTACCCTTTCTAGACAGTGGCTGTTTTGTCTGATCCTTTGTTTGATCCATAACTTCTTATCACATGATAAAAAGTATAAAGTGTGTCATGAATCAATTAAAAAAGAAAAGAAGAAATTCAAGGAATGATACAGTGGCACATTAACATACCCATTAGATGACCTTTCATTAGCAGAAAAAGTCACAGTCACATGCATTCCTAAGAATTTCAATCTGCACAGATAAGAAACAAATTTTAAACACATTAAAGGAATAGTTTCATTTTGAGAAATACGCTTATTTGCTGTCTTGCTGAGCATAAGATAAGATGATCAATGATTGAAACAACGCTCATGTCTGTATCTTATATGAAGCAGGTGCCAGTAATCGGTTAGCTTAGCTTAGCTTAGCACAGCATAGCATAAAGACTGAAAACAAGGGGGAAAAATGTCCTTTCTTGTTCAGGATCATCAATTTAACCTCTGTATTTTCCAAACTATTCATTTAACACCAAATATGAACGAATAAATTAAACTCAGAGCTTCATCAATAGCTGCCTCCTCTGTCGTCACTTCATTTCTCCTTCCTTTGTCCTGTGCCTCTTTTCCTCCAGCTTCTCTATGTCACTCTGCTTCTATTTGCATTTCTACTGCTGCTTGTATTTTATCCCCCCCATCACACAGCAGTAAACACGAGAGCAACAGAGACCGCCGGTTTGTTTTTTTAATTACGTAAATGGACTTGGGTCCGCTGGACCAGACAGAGAAATCACTCTTTGGACTCCAGCACTGTCATAACCATTTCTTAAATTAATGACGTCCAACTAAATGTTATTAAAATCTGTCTGTGCAGCGGGTTGTGTGTACTTTTACCAACTGCTGTTTCTGTTTTTGGGTTTCTTAAATCTGCTCTCAGCCTCTGACAAGGTGAACCCTCCACAGCGTCCAAAGAGCAGAGTCGACAGATGCTCGTGCCAAAGGGGGAACTCACCTCAAACCTCAGCCTTACCTGGTCCTGACAGGCTGCAATGTGACTCTCCTACACCCACACAAGGTGAGGCCTGGCTGGGTTCAGTGGGTGGAGAGGCGGCACTGCCCATCTTTCCAGGGAGGATCCCGTCAGACGCAACAACAAACATGTGCTCAGACAGAGGGGTATTATCTGTTGTTATTATTGGAGATAATTGTGTCAGATAATTATATCTATTAGCCACGCTGCGTCTTTTCAGGCACTCCAATGTCAATATTGTTTCAATCTCAGTCCTGAGAGCGCTGTAGCCCCATGGGAAAGTACTGTGGATCAGGTAAAGAGGGGCTGAGAAGGGGCCATGAGGTAAGTGATTTGTATGGACATTAATTATCTCTGTAAAACTCTAACAATAATAATAATAATGAGAAGAAAATACAATAATTTTATTTGTATAGTAGTTTCGAGGTATTATCAAGGATCAAAGTCATTTTCTAAGAACACAGATAAAAATCACATGAAAACTTTAATCAGCGTTGTATACAAAAGTAAAGTCATCATATACTTCAATTATAAACCTGGATTTTACTGTAATCTGAAAAATCTTATCTATGTTTTTTCTTATTACCACAGACATTTTGTTTCCCAACATGCCCTGTTTCCTTGTCGTACATGAGCGTTTCTGACTTTTGACTGACTGTTTCACTCACAGAGGGCTTTTGTGTGCTGCAGGTGTTGAGGTATATGAGGCTGCGCTAAGGAGAGTTTTATTCCTATGGGCCCCATGAGGCCCCGAGGCCTGGTCCAAGAGAAAGACCAGAAGCTGTTTCAACTTCCTCTACTGTTGTTTTGTATGGAACACAACTTCAAACACTGTACGTCAGAGCACGCAGCCGACCACAGCTACACACACACACACACACACACACACACACACACACACACAACACCTACATACTACTGTAAATGTGTCTGCCTGATTTTCTTACACAAGTTTACCCACAAAACTTTTCCTGCCAGACTTAAAATAAAATAAAGACATGGATATTCATTACTTTCACAGGTTATGGAGAGAAGGGAAGGTTTGGATTGAAACTGTTTCATGCCTGCACATGTTGTCATGTTATATATATATATATAAATATATGTAGTATCAAGAGCCTTTACTACATTTGATACAAACTGTAGTAATAGCACAACATTAATATATCGTATTACAAGTTAAAAAAATTACTTCAGTAGCAGGATGTTTTATTACATCATAATGTGTAAGCAGCATTTTAATGTTGTATCTGGTCGGGGTGGAGCTGTAACTTTCACTGCTTTTTATACTGCTGTGTATTTCAAGATATGAATAAATGTGCACCGTATTTAATAAAATGATCATATCTTTCATGTAAAAACTTTAAGTAGTAACTACCTGCTATGGGTGTCAATTGAGTGTAGTGGAGTAAAAAAAAAAAGTACTCAAGTACAGTTCTCAGTCGTATCTATATCTAAGTGTATTTTATTTTGAAGATTCAGCAACTTTAGAATGTAATTTTTAGAAGTTCCCCGAAGAATAATTTGTACTATATATAATATAGTACAAAATTAAGTTCAGCTTAGAGTGATGATATACAATACAGCGTGTAATATTAGACCATAGCAGTAAATGGAGTCCAGTCAACAGGTAGAGCAGCAGAGCAGAGAGCTCCCAGAATGGATTGTGTTAGCGTCTCTAAAGCCCCTGGAGCCACAACACTGACCTTTCCTGTTATGGAAATGTACTGCTGGCTGTTCTAGGCCCACAGCCACACACTGCTTGTTTGAATGGCCACACAGGCCCCCTTCTGCTGCCTGCCTCTTTCCTGAAGACTGCTTTTACTGTTTGTGCTGCTATGTGAATGCACGTTTGTGGAGCATTGTTCAGCAGAATGGGCACAATGTGTTCTCTTTTTATGTTATTCTCTGTCTTTATCTTGGCAACCTTCTACTCTACTGTGTGGTACAATTGCGCGGAAATTTACTCAGAACTCCTCATAATACTCGATTAATAACGCCCGCCTCTATCTCTGTGTGTGTTGGATGTAAACCAGTTGATTTATGATTCCAGACCAAAGAAATACAACAGTGCGGAGCGTTCATTTGTCGCCTCGCAGTTCATTTCAAGCTGCTTGCCGTCACAGAGCCTCCCTCTCTCTCCTGCCCGTCACTGTGATTAGGGGCTAAACTGGGGCAAATGAAGTGACATGTTTTGCTTTGCAATGAAAACAGAGCTGTGTTAATACTTGCATGTGCAGTTGTGTGAGCGCTGGAGCAAAGGGGCTCACACACTGCACACTGGGTCAGCTGTGATGCAGCGCTGCGCTCTGTCCGCCATCATCTGGACTTTCCATGTGTGATGTGATTAGAAAGCAATTTGCTCCTTGACAATCTGACCCAAGAAAAACACCTGCTTTATTAAAACAAAACAAATTACCCCATTTAGCCCAAAGACGCAGAAGTGAACGGTTTAGCGGCCTGAATACATCACATGGATGGATTATTATAAACAAATACAGGTTTTAGGAGTAAATCAGAGCACGGCGAACATGATCCTTATTGCGACGTATGGCGGCAATGGCAATCTCCAGTATTTTTGTTTGACCCACAATCTGGGCTGAAAGGCTTAACAGCACAGAGCTGAACATGGATCCAGATTATCATCAGTGTTCCCTTCATCTTGTGTGTGTCTCAGAACTTTAAAACAATATTTACATGTTGAACCGGACACATTTTTAAATGTTTAGCCCCAAACTCAAATATCTCGGGTTTATGTTCTGAGCACGCTGAGTTTTTCCAAAGCCTTTCCTACAGCAGGGCAAAGCTTTCTGCGTAGAATAATAATACGGCTGTATATTTCACATTAGAAAATGAAAAAGATTGTGCCCGAGGGAATTACACTGTGTTCAGTTACATAAAACATAAAACAAGCGGCCTTTTAAAATAAATATCTCTGGACTGATGTGGCTGTAGTGTTTGTAACGAACACAGGAAAGGCCCCAGAATGCAGGCTCGACTTAGCGCAGAAAAACAAAACAGTCTTTAATCAGGCAAAAGGTCAGTACACGGTAAATCAGTCCATTCTGGCAAAAGTACAAAACTCCACAAGGCGAAAGGCAAAACTGGTCAAAACCACGAAGGCTTACTAGGAAATAACACGAGGAATTGCTGGAACACTGATGCAAAGGACAAGACGAACACACACAGACTAAATACTCGAGGGAAGGGGAGACAACGAGACACAGGTGCAGCACGTTGGGGCGGGGCAGGTGATCACACAGGCGGGAAACAAAGGAGGGCAGGAAGTAAAAACACCTGGAACGAGACAACGTGTGAGTATCAAAATAAAACATGAAACACAAGCGTTGAAACAAAACGGGGAATAATAATAAAAAAGCTTAACCACCGGGACGAGGCGTGACAGTGTTAGAGAAACTGGAAGATGCACAGCAGTTTCTCCAGAATGTTCTGTATAAATGGGAGATTTCAAAGACAACAATTTTGGATAGAGTGGTTTGGCCACAAGAAAAGAAAGCCCCCCCCACAAAAAAAAAGCAGGGGGATTATACAATGTGACGTGGACAAAGATCAATCCTTCACTGCTGGTAAAAATAGATTTACCAATTTTGCCAGCAGGAATTTGTATTAAATTTGACTTGAAATATCCTAGAAATGCCATGCGGCTTAGCTCTGCTTACACTTGTGACGTGTCCCATTGTGAAGGCGTTTGTCCTCCTGCAAACCCTCAGAGAACAGTAATCGCCTTGCCTGCATTTTGTGGGGGGGACGTTAGCGTAACATAGCGCGCCATTGCATTAGACCAGTCAGCTGCAAGCTGGGATTGTTTATGATTTGTCAGAGAAACTAAGCACGGCATCATAATCGCTAAGCTGTTGGGATGCCCTTTCAGTTTTGGCATTTTTGGACAGTTTTGGATGCTGCTGATGCACAATGAGGCCTTTTCATGTGATTGTTGCAGCAGTGAAGCTCAGCTGAATGTGTGTCCTACTCAGAAATCCCTGTGCAGTTTTCCCTTGTGGGCTTAAACAGAAATCTGTGCTATTTTTTGAGAGTTGCAACTTCCTAACCACTTCTTTTCCCAGGTGTTTACAGATGAGTCCTAGTGTGACCGGAGGTCCTTCAGGCATGACTATGGCCCTCTGTAGAAACCAAAGCAGCGTTATCTCCCCTTTCCACACGGTTTCTCTCTGGGTTACCCCCGATTAACTGTTTTTATTTCTTTTTAAATCCAGTAAGCCCCGTTAAGAAGAAGGAACAACAGCGCCTTCGTGTCTATATACAGTATTTTCTTGTTCCTCAGTGGTTGAGAATAACAGTTTTTCACTTCCATATGCAAAAGCAGAGCCATTCTACTCTTTTTGTTTATGCTTGAGTGGACATTTGCTTTCTGTCTGGCTCCTCTCAGTGTTGAAGTTTCTCCTTCATTCACTCTCTCTTCCTCAAAGCTGCTGTTACTTAATTCAGCTTCAGATGTTCCTGTGTGTCACTGTCTGAATGTGCTGTGTTTTCTGTTTTCTTTTTCTGTGTGTGCAGACTGTGCACACTGCGTAGGAAGCAACAGGAGGAGAACGGACCACGGCGAAAATGTTTGGTTCGATTCCCATGCCAATATTGTTCCAGCTCTCGCTCACTTTGTTTGTTTAACTGGAACAAAAAATCAGAGTCACATCAGAGCTTGTATTTGATATTTAAAAATGGTATTTTATATATTTTCAACAATAACTACAGGGAAAATTACAAATAAAATTATTTTATTATTATTATCATTTTAGCAAATTATTAGATCTCTAGTGTTCCATCTTTCTGAGCCTGATGCACATTGCAGCACTGTTTACTTCTTCTTTTCTATCCTGAGCGAATGAGAGCCTGCGTTCTGATTCCTCTTTGCTGTTACACACTTGTCTCTCTGTCCTTGTTTTTTTTGTAATTTGGCATTTTGTTTAAATCTGGACGGAACAAAAGTAGCTTCAAGCTAATGCTAAAAAGAACAGACAAAGCTGCCTGTAAGGAAAAATAAAAGATAAAGGATCAGTGATCTGATCCACTGATTCAAGGAATAATGAATAATCTAATTTACTAAAAATACAACCAACTAAGTGCAAAATGTAACCGTCTCCCCACTTATAAATTACTGAGCCGACCAAATATAGTGAACATCTGCTGCCAACAGTCACATCTTGATGTCTGTGAAGAATATCAGTGTTTAACACAATTTGTTTATGAGTTGAATTTAGCAGCAGCTCAAGATTATTGAAAACCGACCCGTGGCGTTCTGCAGCCACGTGAACTTGATATACAAGTGTTTTTAGGCAGATGATATAGGCAGAACCATTCCTTCTCCAGTTTGGTTTCCCAGTATTTATTACCTCCACAGTGACAGCTCTGGGCCAACAGTAAGCAGGGATTTGTCTCTCGAAGAGTTGGCCTACTTATGCCAAGAACACAAAAGTCTAAATCTGTTCTTTCATCGCGTCTCTGTGCACTTCTCACCATCACAGACAGAGAGACAGACAAGATTCCAGCACTGGTGCCAGCCTCAATAACGTGTGTGTGTGTCTGTGTGTGTGTTTGTGTGTGTAACGACTGTGTGCACGTACATGTGAGCGAGTGTCTGCGTCAGCATGTGTGCATTTTTTGGACAAGAGAAGGAGGGTGTTAGTGAATTCAGAGGAGTCGAGCGGTTGGGTGAAAAGAGAAATGAAGCAGATGCTATTTCTCAGTTAGGGCAACGTTAACTCTGGTCTTTGCCAAGAGGCAGCAGCCGCTGGCACGGGACTGACGAGTGTGTGTGTGTGTGTGTGTGTGTGTGTGTGTGTGTGTGTGTGCGTGAGAAGTGTGAGTGTAATTGCAAATAGGAGAGGTGCCTCAGTATTGCATTAGCTGTGCCCTTATAAAGATGGGAGCGGGATATACTGTTCTCATACTGAAATGCCATATTAAACAAACACCAAGCAGTGGGTGGTGAGACAGTGTGTGTGTATGCGTGTGTGCGTGAGATGGTGTCCTTCTCTGTGTGAGGCCTTTACAGGCTTTAGGAGCTGGAACACCGCAGTCCTCTTCATGTAAAAATAGACTGTATATACTCACAGCCTCTATACACTCTGTATAGACAGCACAGAGATTCAAGCCCAATTACTCTCTGTGTGCAGGAAGGAGGACAGTCTCATTTGTACTAATGTGGAATAAAGCGACCAGCTATTAAAGAATAACAATAAAGACATGATTGTTGCTCTTAGTCATTCTTTGCGTTAGTTTTGCAGCATTAGATATTAAAGTTATAATCCTTAAGATTTCAGTCCTGGTTGATTTGGCAGCACCTGTGGTTACTGGCAACAGTTTCATACAGGTAACTTAAAACAGCTCTGGTCTGACTTCAGGAGAGTGAAAAGTAAACAGTCAGGCTGATATCAGTGAGATGAAATTGCAAACAGTGACGCTGGATTACATACATCCCAATTCTGCAGCTGCATCCTTCGGAGGGTGCAATGAAGACTGATCGTGTCACGTAAGTGCGACTAGGCTGTCACATTTCGAAAGGCTCCTTCAAATGTGGCTGAGAAATACGGCCTTCTTTTCCTGGGCCCCTGTCCCAACCTATCCCAAGATTCATTGCGCACCTGTAATGAAAACAATATGGCAGCAAACAACATCGACAGAGGATTAAACTTGATTTCTACAACTGTTAAAACTACAGGCCTTAAAACGTCAAGTTTTTGTGAGAAAAGTTAGGTGTTGTCAAGGTTGATAGGCGACAGGAGCTGTGACTCAACATTAAGGGAAAATCCTCCACAATTCGAAAATCGTCTGTAAGCCAGACCGTCTCATTTGGTCTGGTCGCATCATGGACCGCATCTCTGAAGGATGCGACCCCTGAACTGGGACACAGCTAGTGTTTGCAGTCATGAGCAACTGCATGGGGACACAAAATTCAGGAAAAAACATGATCTGCTACTTTTTAAACATTATATTGGCTGAAATATTGTCAGAATTAAAAACAGCTGACCTTTCATGTGATATAGTAAAGCTCCGTCTTAAACTGTCAGGGCAGCTTGCATCAGTGTCTGCAGCAGCTTAAGATCAAGCTGACCTTTACAGGAGGAGAGCCAGTATGCTGCTCCTTTTCCTTTTTCCTCCTCCTTCTTCCTTCCCTCACTCCCTTTTTTTTCTCCGCTCTCGTCTATCTTAAGGTCACAGTTCAGCATTTGTGTAGCTCACTCCATCAGCTCCAGGCAGCTGGGCCAGGTTGACCCCTGTGGCATGGTCCGCTCATACCAGCACCAACACACACACACACACACACACACACACACACACCAAATACCATATCTACTGTTTTATTACACACACGCATGCACGCACACAGGCACACACACGTCCACAAACACACACAGACACACTTTTTTAGACAAACTATAAGACTCACACAGAGGTGTGCACGAGACAAACACACACTGAATGTTTGTTATGTCTGTCTCTCTGGTATTGTGCGAATCAGACCCCATGCAAAGTGTCTGATACACTTCCACTGTGTGTGAACCATGTGGCTCACGCCTTTTTCTTTTTTGTAGTCGAAGACCACATGGACACTAAATTATTGGGTGGACTAGACTTCTTAGGAGACATATTTGAAGATCAACACGACAGGATTACAAACCCTGTTAGCATCAGACTCTCATTTCTAGTCCACAATACTTTTTTTTTTTTTTTTACCAAATCTCATGTCCACCCTGTTTTTAAAACCTAACATGTATTTTGTTTCATGATTACAGCATTACTGATCACTATTATAAGCACTGGCAGAGACGGCTGGTTTTTGGAAGCTGTCCACATTTCAACCCCCTGCACTGGCTTGGCAGTTGACATCACAGGTCGGCTCTAACTACCTGGTAGAAAGTCTCATAGATCTGTCTTGCTGTGGTTACAATAGCACCCTCCATGTACTGAGACATCTGCTGGTAAACTGGTAGCTGAGGTACACAGAGCCAGAACAACATCTGGAACATACTATCTAAAATCACATATTCAATGTAAACAAGCAAAGGTGGCAAAACGAGGGGTCTCCATATAATGGCAATATAGCAGGAACTCTGTTTAAAAGGGGCTGCAGTCCGTCTTGTCCTGTGCTCAACATATGCCAGTGTCGAGAAGGGATCGACCAAGGAAAAACTGGAAATTACCTCTATACAAAAGTAAAGGCTTTTAATAATTCAGACGGGGGGTAGTTCAAGAGCGATTCCACACTTTTCGCTTTCCCCCTTTGGTGCAATTCATACACACTAATTGCACTCGGGTTTAGCATTTTGGTTTGCTTGTATTTTTTTTCCTGTGTGAAACCAAAGTTCACAAACTTATCAACTGAACCAACGAACAATAGGTGTGAAAACAGCCTTAGGTGAGAAGATTGACACCAGTCTAATGGCTATGGCTAGGTATGAAGCTACAGCAAATCAGCCAGCAAAGATAAAGCTCAAATTAACAAGTTACATCTTGGTGATTTGTTTAATCCATATATGTTGTGATTTTACAGGGGGTTATCTGTGACCTCCTAAAGGCTCTGTTGTTGGCCTGGCAACCTCATCAGACCCTCGTAAAACTTGTTTTCACACTTAGTTTTCTGAAGGATAAAACAAACAAGATATAATGTATTAATCAGTGAGCTTTGGAGGTGCTGGGAGGCAGATTTTGTTTCCTTTGGACAGACCCAGGCAAGCTGTTCCCCCCCCAGTTTCCAGTTATTATGCTAAGCTAAGCAATTGCTGGATCCAGCTTCAAATTAAGCCAGTGAGTATTGATCTATTGATTGGTATTAATCTTCTCATCTTGCCTTTGGAAAGAAAGCAAATGAACAAATTTCCCAAAATGCCAAACTATTCCCTTAATATGCTGTTTATACACATAAACTTGTGCATTCACACAGTTTCATTTCATCACCCTTGGAGACAAGTAAAGGCAAAGTGATGCTTGGAGGCAAACCAAAAAAAGAAAAATGATGGCCCTTCCACTTCAGGTTGCACAATTTAGTCTTATTGTGGCTAAGTTTAAGTGAGAGTGGTGAGTGAGCCCTTTGTCTGAGGCCTTGTAAGTGTAAGTGTTGGTACGACAATACAAAGAAGACAAGGAGCACTAAACTATAGCTCTAAAGGTGAACTGATAGAACAACAAACGTTCACTTTGTAGTTTCTCACCAGTGTGAGAGCTGGCAGTGGTTTTCTGTGGCTGGAACAAGCCGAGCATCTTCACTTTGGGTCTTAACATTGTGGTTTGTATGCATGTGTGTGTTTGTATGTGTGTGAGAGTGTGTATAGAGCTCTTTGCAGATGTAGGGCTGGCTGTGTGCCAGCAGCAGGGATCTCTGGGAGCAGACCCAGGCATGATGTCATTACCAGCCAGACCAGGGAGCCGCAGTAATCTGTGACATTGTGTCTTCGAAAGAGAGAGCCAAGCACACAAGTGTGTGTGTGTGTTTGTGTGTTAACATTATTTTTGAACAGTTTAAGTGTGTGTATGTGGGGTAAGACATGGTTATTGTCAGTTGTCTGTGCCTGGTGTGTGTCAGTGACACTCCTCCTTCATGCTCTGGTCATCAAAAGATGACCCCCAGAGATCCTTTTTTTCAATCTAGTATGGAGTGACATATGAGGCTGTTTTCTCTTTTCTATTTCAGGTTTATGACTTTAGAGGGACAGACAGAAGTCTGACAGGTTGACATTTCTCGGTGGCCACTTGAGTTTACAGCTGATGTGATTTGGATGTTGGGGGAGAGGCCGTGACAGTCTGACGGTCAAATCCAATTGGTCTTTTTATAGAATGGAAACGAGAAAATTCACCATGACGATTTTCCCATTTCTCATTCACTTGAGACTGTAGTTTCTCTGAGATGTATGAGGCCTGTCTGATGCTTTCCATGTTATATTTGTTTATGTTTGGCTTTGTGAGGGGAGGGGCGGAGGGTGAAGCAGGGAGCCAGAGAGAGGAATCATTGAAGTGCTAGCCAGTGTTTATGTTTGTGTCTGGGTTTCCCTCTCTCGCTCTCTCTTTTCCCTCATACCCACAACAGCAAGCAGGTTCATTTCTTTCCCTCTTTTCTCCCTACCTGTCTCCCCCCCCCCCCCCCCCCGCTCTCTGATACAATTCAAGTCAGCCCCAAACGAACCTGTTCGCTCTTCACTTTCCCACCACGCTGCTGTCTCTCTATACACCTGCCAACCTTTACTCTTGTGCCGACAGTATGTTTGTGCTCCAGTCTGGCTGTTGGCGTGGTCCGTCTGGACGCTGAGGAGGAGGAAAACCCGTCAGGTGGAGCGCAGCTGGGAGGAGCTCTGAGGCCAGGAAGAAAGAGCGCCTGTGGTACCGACTTCAGGATTTTCCATTGGAACGGCGAAAAACCCAGACGTCTGTGCAAGCTTTATCAGGAAGGAGTTTGGTCCAAATGTGCACACTGTGCAACAACACACATAAAGAATACTAACTGGAGGAGGTATGTGGAAATTGTGGAAATTTTAACAACTTGGTTGCTTACTCTCTTTTTTTCTGTCTGTGCATGTGCTCATGTGATTGTGACTAAATTGAATCGGTACTTCAGGTTTCACATGTCAGCAGGGAGCTCTGTTTTCAGAAGGCAGGTTTCAGATAACTGCCCAGCGCCCCATCCACGTCTCTTTCTTACCCAAACACATTAGCACTCACACTGCTGCTCCAATAAGGCCTCTCACCTCTGGAATATGAGGTTCACCCCACGCTGCCTTTAACTCATGTCACCTCATTTCAGCGGTTCATTGGTACCCCCAGGTCATAACACTGAGACATACGACACCACTAACCTGCCTATCACCACTCACGCTGCACACATGCAAAAACCCCCACCACCCTACTCTGCCTAAAATTACATGTACCAACAAAATATAATTAAAATGTACATTTAAATGTAATTCCCACTGAATGAGAAAGTGGACTGTATATGTTTTGGTATATGTGCAATATAAAGATTACTCAAATGTTCTAATTGCAGCTTCTGTTTTAATCTTTTTTTTCCGCATGAACAGCTTTTCATTCTGAGTTACCACAAGCAATCGCAGCGTCATGTCATTTCCAAATCATATTATGTACTGCTTCGCAACTAAAGTGAGTGTTGTAAATTAGGGCCCACGCATTCAGTAGGGGAAGGGCTTTCTTTTCCCAGAAGACAAACAGTCAAAATGGCTGGTCATTTACCACAATGCCACCAAGACGTTTGAGTTGAGTGAGTTTTCCTGTAAGTAAAAGGGGTGAAAAGTCAGCCACGCCCTCAGTGGCTTTTGTTTACAAAGTGTTTGTTTTTATCTACTTCAAGGTCAAATTGATCATCAAGAAACGTGATGATGTACAAAAAGTTTAGTTGTACAGATAATTTCCCAGTTGCATGTTTAAGTATTAGGCATGTAATCACCCACTGATTCAAACACTCATTATATTAAAACTTCTCAGGGTGTTTATGGTTACTAGTTTAGCTGAAATTACAGCAATTGTTTTTTCCCAGTAAGAATCATTTTTAAAAAATTTCCACTAACTGTCTTACCTGGGATTTTTGCTGTAGTTCACTATTGAGAAAGTGTGAATCTGTGGAGAAACCTTTGACCTTTAGGTCTACACTTTCTGTCCACCTCTGCAGCAGCTGTGAAAGCTCTGAATCTCAGCTGTGCAGCTACATCTGCTGAGACTCACCCATCTGTATCCCCGCTAACTCACCAGGCCTCTTCTGATCAGGCTGAGAGGGATTCCCAGCTACTTCATGGTTAGTTTGTAGCCCACCCTCTGCATCGCTGTCACCTCCCCTGTGGTTTTCTCCCGCCTACACTGTGGTGAGTCTGTCACTGCTCATGAGTCAGTTGAGCTCTATGGCAAAGACATGCTGTGGTTAGCTGATCTTTATGGCCTCCCTGATGAGAATCCATAAGAAGGAGAACCCCACGATGTCTCACTCGTAACCACATGGACACACTAACAAATTCAAATATATGTATAATCTATCATTTATGCAGAAGTGAAACTAAGTGAATTGACAGCTTGCTCCATTTCTGCAACATGAGATAAACAGGCTATAATCATTTTGTGCAATGTTTAATATTGTCGCAATAACTCCATTATTTCAGTCTACTCACCAAATTAATCGTTGACATCTGAGAATTAAGCCACAACAGTTTAACCAAATGATCTCAAACAATTTAGTTGAAGGTAAAAGTAAAAGTGGAAAATGTAACTAAGAATGGCAGAGTCAAAGTTGAACAGAATTTGTTCTGTAAACTGTGACACATATTTACAACAGGTAATAATTTTACCATTTATGCGTTTTCGCTTCCAAATAAGCGTCTAATCTAAATCTAATCTGGGGATTTGTTTAACAAGACAAAAAGTCTAGAGCCACTCTTGCAGCGCTGCTTGCTGTTTGTTGCTTTGAGCTACACTAGCCAATAAGCTAACAGTCAACATCAACTAATATTCTCATAATGACCACGCTAACCTGGTGATGTTTACCATGTGCACCTTCTTAGTTTAGCATGTTAACGTTGTAACGTTGTTTGTCATTAGTTTTGTTGGTGTTTGGTCATAAACCAAAGTAATGGAGATTAATATATTTGATATTTTGATTTGATGATGGTGCAAGATGGAGGTTTAAAGTTACACTAAAGTTGTTTCAGTTCAACCTGCGGGGAACATGAAGGGAGTCATGAAATCTTATCCAGTAGTTGTTGAGATATTTCTGTCTGGACTCTTGTGGCGGACTCACCAACCAGCCAACCAGTACTTCCTCATGCAGGAAGCATGGCTACATGATCATCTGATGGTTTATGTTTGTTGTCCCATCTTATTAGCAATTTCACTATATTCCCAGATCTCAGCAGTTAAATCTGTGATAAACTGAAATTGTCACCTAAAGGGTCTGTACTTTGGTGTGAATATTTCTCCTTTCACAGCAAACAGAAACACTGAACATACTATTCTTCGACAGTGCTCATATAAAACTTATCAAACCTTCTGACCTTTAGTGAAACCGCTGCTTTTATTTGAATGTCATTATGTGGAGCATTAACGTCTCTCTGAAAGGTTCAAGCAGTGTGGGAGAGGGGATCCCGTTGCTGAGGTACAACTGAACAGAACGTCATAGATGCAAAGCAGAGCACGAACACGGACCCCCGCAGTGTGTGGGCAGGTTGCTGCTCGTCATCTTCCCAGCTGTGGGGTGAGGGGGGGGGGGGGGATTCTGAAACTGCAGGGGTAAAAGGAAAACCCTCATTTCAAAGTGTTTGTAGTGTTCGAGCAAGTAATGTCAGTTGATAACAGAGTTGAGGTTGATGGTACACGGCACACTTGGGCGGGTTGGAGGTTGGTGGTCTTTATCACGCCCACACATCCTCTTTTTCAGGCCTGAGGCTGCTTCGCATCACTTCTTCTGTGTTAACACGCTCTTAATCTCTCTCAGTTTGTCACACACTCTGTTCTAGCAGCGATCTCACAAATAGGGATTTCCGGTTCCCATTAGTAACAATAACATTTACTGGTGCAGAAATATGAATATGAATCCTGAATGGCTTTTGACCTACAAAAAAAAAAGAAAAAAGACAGCTGTCCTGATCCATATGCACTGCTGAACCCAGTTGTCTCTAAGATATTCCAGTTAATTAAATCACAAAGTTATTTCACCCTCATGTGAGGAAATAACCTTACTGGAAGTTGCAGCTTCCTATGAATGACCATGAGTTCAGTCTGGAGATCCAGCAGAGCACAATAGGATACCGGGTCACTTGGCAAGGTGGTGAAATGGTGCTGTACTTTAGCTAGCGGAGGATATGGGGCCTTAGCATGAAGCTGTGAAGGTGCTGTTGTTCTCAGCGAGCCGGTGTCCTGGTTGATAATTAGGTCAGCACAGGTCTCCTGGGGGGAGAGGGCAGAGGGGACACTGTAGAAACCCCTCAGCCCTATCAGAGCCAGATGAAAAGAAAACACTCCCCGTACAGGTTCCACATGTCAGGGCGAAGGGTGAAAATGTGTTTTAGATTTTCCTCCTTCGCTCTGCTCTCTGGTCCCGTTTGATTCTAAGCTGGAAGGGAATAACCTCCTAAGAGCTCTTATAACACCTCTGTGTCCTGGCGTTTAGGTTTGTTTCTACACTATGTGAGAGTGTGTGTGTGTGTGTGTGTGTGTGTGTGTGTGTGTGTGTGTGTGTGTGTGTGTGTGTGTGTGTGTGTGTGTGTGTGTAGTATGATGTGGTCCAGCATATCTTCCTTCCTTTGGGTTTTAGCTAATCCACTTCTCTAGGCTTCCTTCCCAGAACAGTGAGACCTTTCTAAAGAAAACAGGGCAGAGCAGCACCTTGGAAATCCCTCCACCTCTTTCATTAAAGATGAGGATGAAGACGAAGTTGATTTTCCTGATTCAATTTAAGCTCATGAAACTGGACCTCAGCCATGGTGCTCCAAGAGCGGGATGAAAGAGAGTCAGTTGGAAAGAGAGGGGGGCACTTTAATGAGCAAAGATGAATCTGTTATATTACTTTCCTTCAGTTCTGACAGCAGGATCTGCGGTGGGTTACTGTGTGGTGATTTTGGTTGGTATTTTGTATGCATGTGGCAGATGGTTTGACTTCTGTACTTATTTGGTCAAAATTGTAGTTGTAAAATATGTCCAAAAAGGTTTATTCTTTTTTGAAAGACAGAAAAATAGCAGTAGTATCACCATAGTTTATATTTCCTGACACAAAAAGTGAGGAGAATTCAAATTTCAGTTTGACTGTAAGTTACTAATTCAAGAAGTACTAATATATTGCCTTCAATTGAGAGATAAAGACAGACGCTACATGTGCATGTGTGGTATCATCCTGCACATGTACGCATCCACCGGTGCGCATGTGCAAACATGTGCATGTGGTTGTGTACAACTTAATGACCCACCAGCAGAATTGCACGTCAGGCAAATGACAGACCTGCTGAGATAAAGACTGTTCTTATACTCGTGTAATTCAAACAATAATCTGCTGTGGACTCGTTGATCCTGCCAAGCTGAGCATCGTCTCTGTAATCACACTCCTCACGTTCGGGCAGAAGAAAATAGCAACAATTCCTGTCCTCTACCAGGCCCTTTCTTTATCTCTTTTTATAAAAAAAAAACTTATCCAGCCATCATAACATTCATGTAATGTGGGGACCAATAGGTCCTAGCAGAATTCATGCTGTATGTTTTCATTTTATAAACCAACACAGTCACCTCCACAAGAACAAAGTGTGTAAGGATTTCCAATCCTCTCTGCTCTGCGGACAGCAGTGAGTTTGTTTCTGTCGGCAGCCTTTCAACACCAGCAAAAATCAAAAACCAAGGAATAACAATCTAGGAAATGAACAGTGGGGAACCCTCAGAGCCTTTGAGGCCTTCAGAGAAGGCCAAAAATATCACAATTTTAAATGTTATCTTTGATTTATTTTATTTAATAATTATTTTCCTCCAACACAGTTTCTCTTCTAGTTCTAATTTCAGCCTCATTTTCTACCAGCTTTGCGTCATGAAAGTCATCCAATCAGATTTGTCTCTTTTTTCCACTTGACAATATTGACAACTTGAAATACTTTTATATAAAAAAATCCTTTCGATCCTTTTGATCGGTGGAGCCTTACAGACTAAAGGAATATAAATAATTGAGGAATAGACAACAATCTGACTTAACGACCGCTTCAAAAGTAATTGGTCACCATTTTATTGCCGATAAATCTGGATTAATTGTACTGTCAGTATTGACAAAGGTTTAAGCACTATATCTTTATTTGTGTTGCTAAGCTGTTTTGTACAAGCTTTAACCTGGTCGCTGGCGAAAAGAGTGAAAAGAGCGAGCTGTTGGTTTTCGTAGGGACCGTTAAAATGGATCCATCTGTCTCATCCCTGGGTTGGTGCTCCTGTTGGAGCCTTCGTGTGAGACGCTTTGGTTGGTGATTCTGTGTTTTTAAACTTATTTCGGGGCAGCAGCATGCTCAAGCTGACTGGAGGCTGGCAGAGGCAGTCAGTAAATCTTTAGAGAGATATTTACGTCCTGCACTGGAAATCATTAAAATTTAAAAAAAAATAAAGAAACTGAATCATGGGGATTGGAGAACCGTGGACTTCAAAAAAATTCTCCTGAAAATATTGGTAAAATATATGACTAAGAAATACCCATCAAGAAGGAGATCTGGTCTGAACCAGGTGCTGTTGTGAAGTTCAAGTGAATCACTGTCAGAGGTATCTGTTTACTGGAAGTGTGTGTGGGTCTAACTTTCACACACAAAAAAAATTCATCCACCCATTGATTTATTCTGTATGTAAACTGCAGTATAAATAAGTAAAGTCAGAACCAATGAACCCAACTCAATTTATTTGAGTGTAAAAGTGTGACTACATTGAAGCTCGCTCCATATAACATTTACTGTTACATTAGCTCAAACAGAAGAATGTCAGTGCAAATGTACTGAAGGAATAAGTGACCGTAGTTCCCCTCAAAAGAGGGGACTGGGGTATTCAAAGTAGACCGAGAGTATGTTTTCACAACTCAAACCTGAGACTTTTTCCTCTCATCTCACACTACCAGCTGTGTTTTTGTTGTCTTTCTCTAATTTTCTGTCTTTCTTGTCATTTCAGAATAAATGTTGACAGGTTCTTTCAAACACTGTAGAAACTTCTCTTTCTTCAGACTCTTTGACTATTGTTCTCTCTGTGTTCAACTGTCAAAGCTTTTATATCAAGACAATGCATGTGTAGACCGAATTTAAGACCCTAGACACTGTAAAGAGTCCAACAACACTCCAGTTGTATGCTTTGGATTGTATTGTGTATGTCTCTGTCATGTGAAATAAACAACGCTGTATGACTAATTGAGTGAAATGCATTATGCAGATGTATCCACACTGGATCAAAACCTGCCGACTGCTGCATAGCTGCTCGACAAATCATCCCCACAGCACCACCCGACGCCTCAAACTCTAAAACTCTCCATACCCCCCACCCCACCCTCGACCTCTCTGGGGAGCCGCTACAGGCAGCCCGGCTCCAGTGTTCTGCGCTGAAAGCCGGGGGGGGTCTCCATGGAGGGCATACCCAAAACGTGATTCCCTCCTGGGGGCACAGGTACACTCATTGCCCTGGAATCACAGTGGAGGAGGGGGTTGTATTAAACTCGGTGTAAGCTCAGTTAATGAGTCACAGTAAATCCCTGATCCTGGCTGACATTCTGTGTCATTTGGTGGAAATTTAGGCAGTTATTGTGGGGGAGGAGGAAAAGGTCCCCCCCCCCCCACCTTTTGACTCATTATTATTGAGTGTTATTTGTGCACTCTTTCTGACTCTTATAAATCTCTACATGAACATGAACTACAGTGTTAAACACCTCAACTGAAGTTTTTAGCACCTTTCTAGACTCATCACCGACCAATATCAGTAACAAACCAAGAGTCTGCAGAAACCTAATTTCATGCTTTATAACTACATTTCTCAAAACCCATCTCCATGAAGCTCTTTACCACTTGAGCCCTAATATCCCCTATTCCCTCAAGTAGCTTAGCTTATTAGATTAAATATTTTCTTCCACGCTATCTCTGCTATATCAGCACTTTATTGAAGCTGCAGCAGGCCACTGGATATCAGAGATGTAATGAGTGAAACATTCACTTTTTTTTTTTATAGCTGCAACCATTACAAGAAATGGAAAAGTGTGTCTTTTGTGCAACATTTTATGAACATTTCCCAGTAACTTCAGCATCAGCAAAGCACATCATCATCAGGAAAATATTTTAATTTGTCCAATAATTTTGGTTAATGACCAAAATACCTTCAAAACTAATTCTCAGTTGTGCTTTGTGTTTACTGCTTGTCTTGTTTACTCTTCAACTGGCAGTTCAGTGGCTAGTAATTAACTAGTAACCGTAATCTTGTTGAAGAGGTCCACATGTATAAATATAGGTGAACGAACTACCCCAAACTCTTCATTAAAAAGGGATATACCCCAGCTGGAACACTGACAAGATTTTATTTTGAGGGCGGTGACTCGGCTCCATGTCCAAAAGAATCAACTCCTGTCCAAATCCATCCACCTGCAACATACTGTGTAACAGGTATCTTAGTACAATAGCAAAAGCTGGCACATTCATTTACCAACTATGAATGCTAACAGCGGCACAACATGAGACAATTTTTGCTGGTGCAGCTATGTTTATTCTCCTCTGTGGGCTTCTGTTTTCTTCTCACTGTTACAGATTAATTTGCGAATTGCCCTGTTAGGGACCCACAGGCCACTTAGAGCCTGTTGCCCTCTGACCTCTGTAGGGGTTAAGTATGGGAATGAGAGGGTCACAGAGAAGCTAAGGGTTAATTGTAGTCCCTCTTAGAAGTAATCGCCAACATCACCCACGCCTCTGCAACCCCCCCCCCCCCCCCCCCCCCCCCCCCCCGCAGCTCTCTCTAACACACACACATTTGACAGCTACAGCAGCCGTCCAGCTCTCTATCCTCTGCAGTGTCCCTTCATATCCTGGCCTGCAGGCAAACAGTCCCCCTTTTTATGTAGACAGATAGATGTTCAGCTTGTTTCCTGCTACATATTTAGCATACCACAGCGCACTAGAAGGTCAGGCCTTGCCCAAGCCTCTCCCCTCGGGACTTGATCTGGACTGTACCCCTGGGTCACCCAAACACACAACCACACAACCACACCATAGTCCCAGACATTCAGACATCTTCCCGGTACTGAATACAGCAGGGAACCAGTGCCGTCTACTAGTCTGCGAACACTCAGAGAAGATGCCAACTATTGGGAGGATATCTGGAGAAAGAGGAATGTTAATTTGAGTGGATTTTTTTTTTTTTTTTTTTTTTAAATCAGGCTTGACTTTTATTCTATTGAACAATTTCATTTTGCCATCCTAATTCAGACGATCATTTGAAGGACAGCGTGGGTCTATTTGTGTGCATGTGTACGAAGAGTGACTCTGTGTGTGTGTGTGTGTGTGTGTGTGTGTGTGTTCATGTGGTGCAGAATGGATGTGATTAGAGGACTGGGTGGAGTGCAGCGGGGTAAGAGGGCGAGATGGAGAGACAGAGGGAAGCCAGGTTGGAATGGGAGGGTAATTGGCTGAGATGAAAAATGAGAGTCCTTGACCTTTTTTTACCTCCAGGGATGGCTGATAGCAAGAGAGCCCATCCAATCGGCCCATCCATGTGCCACTCCCTCACCCATAAAAATCTTTAACTACAGAGATGGAGGACAGGAGGGATGAAGGTAAAGAGGTAACGACAGGCGATGGAGCTCAGGGGGGAGTCACTTGGTTGTTCTTGGGCGTGGTGGTCTTTTATTGTGAGTGTGTGTGTGTGTGTGTGTGTGTGTGCGTGCGTGCGTGTGCGTGTGTCTGTCAGGGGCTCAGCTGTCTCAGCCTCCATTAGTCTCTAATAGGGCTGTCACTCTGGGCTTTTAACTCTGCTTGTTAGCATGGCAGATGACCAACAAACCCGCTGCCCCTCTCTTTGTGCTCACACAATCCTATTGATGTCCCCATTAGCATTGCTCTCCACCCACCCACTCATCCAGGGCTTTGCACTTCACGCACAAACACACACATGCATGCAGGTGAGACGACTCCTCGACCGCAACACCTGTGGGAGAAATCTTCTCAACAGCTCTGGCTTTCTTTGGAGCAGATCAACAACTACCCGTTGGCACCGTAATCTGTGACACAGTTTTAGCGGGAATTCCCCAGCGTCCCCAGAAAGACCTGCTGTGTCTGTGTGCAGCACGGTGACAGGTGTGTCTGTTAATTAAAGCTCAGAGCTAATGACAGGGCGGCAGACCTGAAGCCTGGCTAAAAAGAAAAGGGGCCCAGGGGATTGCCGGCACGAGGTGACTTGTGGACTGAAATCTTCATTGTTGACAAATGACTAATCTGGTGAGGAAAGATGGGCACTTGTTGTTTTTTATTTGTTTTAATTGTGTTTTCAATTCACTACAGCAATTTATTTATTTGTTTAGTTGTTGCAACAGAAAATGCTGGTCGGTGTAATCAGTGCTGTAGCAGGAGGTGGAATACTCCATCACATAGTCAGACAAAATTACAGAATATCAGTAATTGGATGCGCTGTCTCGTCAGAAAAGGGGACAATGATCTCAGATACTACATGGGAAGAGGATTAAAGAAGGAAAAAAAAAATCTGAAACAGTGAAGGATTGAACCCGAGAGAGCAGGCAGCTGTGAGGAGGTGCAGTTTGTCCTTGTTAAACTCGCGGCCATATGGTCGGCATCTGAGCTGGTTCTGGAGGTGATTTTTATAGCTGCTTTTATAGCTTGGCAAGCTCGCACCGCTCCAGTGAAAGAGAGTGCCTGCCTACCTGCCATTCAGCTGATGGAGAGGAATAAACATGAATAATGTCCTGGACTTTATTCTACATTTGGAATATTAAAAAGCACAAAGATCCTATGCCTTGAAAAGAGATTAGCTGGGATGCAGGGTTGGGGCTGCTCCCTTGTCCTACCCCCTTTTTGTCTTGTCTTTGCTATATTTCTCAGACTATTTAAGGCATACAGTGAAATGTGTCCATCTGAAATGAAAACAAACACTGCTGATTTCAGTCCTGTCTCTCTCCAGCCTGATGGATATGCTACAAAGCCGTGAACCAGAAACCTGTGCAGTGGTCACATGTCTCTCTGTCGAGTGGGATGAATCACAGTTTAGCTTTCACCAACAAGGTAAATGGTTCAGTATAGTGGTTCTCTTCACATGAACCCCATTACTTGGCCATTATAATCAATGATAAAAGCTTAACAAATCAGGATGCTTGATACAAAGATTACTGCATTTTCAAGATAAGCACATGTATGTCTGCGCACACACACATATACACACAATTTCAGTACGACTGAAAATGATGTGTGCACTTTTTTCTTCCTTAAATAGTCGAAGAAGCTCAGTTCCTTCTAAGTAAAACCACACTCTGGGAACCTGTCTTCATTCAGACTCACACACATACATTATATCTGCCATGCAACTAATTTCTTTTCATCTTTTCCCACAAAGTTCATTAGGTTTTGCTGCCGTTGTTGTTTGAGTTGCCAGGCTTCTCTACCAAATTGCATTTCTCAAGCATTTCTCTCAGCGTTTGAACTGGAAATATGAAGGGGATCATGTTTCCACTGGGGGAATTGGTGTGTGTGTGTGTGTGTGTGTGTGTGTGTGTGTGTGTGTGTGTGTGTGTGTGTGTGTGTGTGTGTGTGTGTGTGTCTCTGAATGGAGGTTTCTCGTCCTTTGTGAGACTCCTTTGTGGACAGACGGATCTGCACACACAGAGAGAACAGGCTGCGATTTTGAAGTAAGTCATTTTTTTGCTGTTGTCAGGTTGGTAAATCATTAATTTATATAAATTAATCCAACAACTAATAAGTAAATCAATCAATCAGTAAATTATTGTTAATAATGATGATAATAATAATAAAAAAAAGTCCAGAGTGAAATAAAAAATGTGATGTGAAAAATTATGACAATCAAAGTAAAACAAAAACAGAAAATATTTGTTTAGAAAAGAAACAAATACTCAAACTGAACTTTGAAAAATCATGTATAGGAAATCATTTCAACAAGTCTTCCAACTTAAAGGACCATAAACCCCACTCGTGTGGGTCGTACCAGAGGGTAGGAAACCCTCACGAGTGTACCGGCAGCAAGAGTACTGGACCTTCGTTGTCATGGTAACAATAATGAACATGCTGTTCAGGATACGCAACAGTCTCGCTTTGGTTATGTTAAGGCACAAATAGTACCTGGTTAGGTTTAGGAAAAGATTGTGGTTTGGGTTCAAATAAGTAAAGAGGACCTGCATCCTCAATTGATAGTAAGCACACGGTTAAGGTTGTGGATAAAAGAAACAACACCGACTGTTGGTTACACATCGAAAGCAAACACGGTCTCGACTCAACCAACTTCCTAACATGGACTTTGTGGCTCTTTGTGTAACATCACCTGACTTCCTCTTTTGCTCCTGTCATGATTACTATTGCCACTAGAGGTCCCCTAACAATAAAACGTAACTGTGGGTCGTCATTTTTACAGGAAGAGTCTCAATCATTTTCAATCACAGCATAAAGGTTTGTTCAGACAGCAAGCAAAACAAATTTTCACCTGACTTTTGCACAAATTTGACCACTACATCTTTTGCGCATACTGTGTTAGTTTGCTCCAAATAGCTGATGTGGCAGCTGCGCAAATGTTAGCTATAAGCTAGCAAGCAACATACGCACCAAATCCACTGAACTCTGAAATCAGCAGATGTGAATTCAGCTATGAGGAGTTGCTAACGTTCTTTCAGATTAATACATGAAACAAGCATTTTACACGGTTTTCCATTATTTGAGGTTTGACTGGAGCTCTTTTAATTACATCATCTTGTTTCATCCTCTTCCTCTGCAATTGTCTAATGGCACCAGACTGCAGAATTAGCACCACCATCTGTTTATCTTGATTAACCAACTAATATTATTCACATAGTAGTAGTGGATGAAAACATGCATCAAATCATATCTCTTCTACTAATTTTATGGAAATTCGGTTAAAATTAGATACACATCTAGACTTATTGAAAGAAATTTGACTATATACTTTGCATGCAATTGCACTGCATCTAAAATTCACCTTGTATTCTGAATACACTTTTTGTTGTTTTACCTTGGCACCAAACTGCATGAGAAACCTAAAACCTTTTAAACGTGTCAAGTGTGGGAAAAAGGTGAAGCAAGTAGATAAAGTCTCGTAATGCATTATCAGAGAGAGTGTAATCTCAGATACACTCTTGAAACTGTTCTCAAGGTCTGTGAAATGTGATGTGTTTGCAGTTCAAAGCGAAACGTACACTGGCAACCGGGGTGACTGATCGTTTATCTCTGTGTCAGGTAACCACATCTGCGGGGCCTGTGCTCATGTTTACATCATGATAATAGAGTCTCAACTCACCATGCAGCCCCACTCCAACTCTCTCTCTCTCTTTCATCACTATGCTGTGTGGTGGAGGGTTTGTGGATTATGGCCATCTTAAACAGTTCCCCCTCTCCCCACCCCCCACCCCCCCCCCCCCCCCACTCGCTGCCACATCAAACCTGACCTTCAAAAACTGACTGCAGGCCGGCTTTAAATGTGTGTTGTGGTTTTGGCAAATGGCAAAGAAGGGATATGTAGGAGGGAGAAGGAGAAAGAAAGGCATGAATTCAACTGGATGAGAAAAGATGGATAAAAAAATACTCGATTTGACAGCAGTCATGCAGACATACGCAGGCAGAGAAAAGCGCAACAGAGTGGAAGGAGAGGAGCTGAAAAGAAGGGTGGTACAAAGCTGAAATCTGAACTCCTGCCAAACTATTGTAAGAGTAGCTGCTCCGCCTGCAGCTGTCCTGGTAATCTTTCCCACTGCTCGTTCTCCCTCCACATCTGTCCTCATTCCTCCTCCCCTCTCCTCTGATGATGATCTGATCACCAAAACAGAGAAGCTTTCTTAGTCTTAGAAAATCTGGCCACACACTAACATAAGGGTACCTCTATGCACGAACCCACTCCTCTGCGATGAACTGATATGGTGTAATCTAAAAGTGTATTCCAAAGTAAGAAAGAATCAAGGTGGAAATAAACCATAGCCAAGTTGGTGCACGCAGGGTGAAATGGAGGAGAAAGGAGGGATGTTAAATGGAAAATGGCTGCGTGCCAAGTGGCAAAGTGCCCTTTCAGCTGTCTGCTTGTTTTATATACACTCTTCCATCACAAACATCTCATCGGCAAGGACAAGCTTCAGTGTATTTGTGTGTGTGCGTGTGCACGTTTACTTGCAATAACTTGTTCCTTTGACCATAAAATGCAAAAGCCTTTGTTTGTCAGAAGAAGCAGCTATTTTGTTCAGCAGACAGGAGTGGGGACACAGAGACGTGCAATTTAAAGTACAGGCTTACTTCCTGTCAGAGACTCATAAAGAGAGATGATAACACACTCATAGAGATGTGCCTGTCACAAACCTCTCGACATGTGTGTGTATGTGTGTATGTGTGTGTGCCTGTAAGCATGCTCATCAGTCAAACCCCTCTCCTCCCTGTCTGCGTTGAAAGAAGTGGATTGTCTGCTCTTATCTGTGCATCTGTGCAGAAGGAGAGGGGGGTGAGGAGGAGGAGCTGCAAGGTTGTAGTTAACCCCCCCCACCCTACCCCCTCCCACCCCCTCCGTTGCCTCCCTACTTTTAAGCTGTGATTTATATTCACCTCTTAACTCTGACAAAACAGACAGAGGCTGCATATTACTGCATGATGAATGTTGTTATTGATGGGGAAGCCAGGGTCATCTCAGACTTGAAGTTTTTAGTTTCATCTAGTCCGTCATGAGCTGCAGGTGGGTGACAAATTAAAGGATAAAACCCAAATAAATGAGAGAGGAAACATAATGAGTGCAGATGCTTCCACACAGGGCAAGAATTTAGCAAAACCCCATCATGCAGCACATGTGCTTAATTTTTTTCCAAGTAGGAGTGAGAGAGGCTGCACTGAGAGGCCCAATGTGGTATCCAGATTGTAGCAGTACTCACTCTTCTTCCCTCCATTATCTTTACCCACGATGCAGGTGGTTGGAACCAAACCAGGTCTCGTTGGCAGAGAGGTCAGACCTGGACAGATCATCAGTCTAACAGAGGTGACGCTTATAACTAGAAAACCACCAACATGCATAACCTGCATGTATTTACGCTGGGAGGAAACCAGAGCGCCTGGTTGAAGCCAAACCGGGAGGATGGATTCGAAAACAGGATCTTCTTGTTGCGAGGCGGCAGCGCTAATCTCTGCACCACCTTCCAACTAATCCGTCTAAATTTCAGCTGTCCAAAGTTGTCACCATCTTTATGTGACACATAATCTTTTTCAAAAAAATTGCCAAGTTTTAAACTGTGGAAACACACTGAAAACACAACAATTTTTACGTTGACACGGCTAACTTACTAGCAAGCCTATTTACACATCTAATCTACGCAGAGCAACATTAGTAATCATTTGGAGGCGTGGTGGTGTCCACCTGATGAATGTATCTCCAGTATTATCTCCTTTTTTCTTTTTTTTTTTTGCTCTGCTGCATTAGGTAGTCACTATCTTTGTCTGCTGTTTGGTTCTGAGAGGGGTGGGATCAAACTGCAAACCAAAACAATGAGCTGAAAGGCTTTAAAAGGGGAATTAAATCAGATGGTAATTCTGTATGGGTTCATCAATATGAGCAAACCCTTTGTTAATAAATATTGGGTATAGCCACTTTGAATGGATTATGCTCATGACTGAAAGTACTTTAAAATGCATATAACAGAAAAAAACAAGTGCATAAAACAAGCTTTTCAACTGCAGTAATGAGGGATTTGTTACTTTCCATAAGTGTTCAAATATTAAGCACTTTGAGCTGCCAAACATGAGGCTTTCAACACAGTGTGGTAGTATTGTATATAACACTATTCAATGTGGTACAGTATAAGTATTGTTTCTCCTGTATTTAGTGCTCCCAGCAGAGTAGTAACCACAATGAATGCAATAAAACAAAGACCTCTATAGACCTCTAAAAAAAAAGGGCTCTGTTTGCTGTTAAAATGCTGGAGCACTGATACGTAGCTTTTGCCCAGTGTGTTCTGTAAATGGTATCAAGTAGATTTTTGTTGCTATTTTGGAGAGTTAAAATAAGAAACACGCTTAAAATTCCCCAGTATCCACTATACCCCACCGTGCCTGATTGTCAGTGGCCCGGCATGAGAAAACCTGGCAGGGAACGGGCCAGCTGGATCGGCCCTCAGCTCCACTGAGAACTACAGTTACAAAGGCTCACTGTGCTGGAGTGGCACTGAGTACTGCACCCTGGCAGCAGCTCTGAGACTTGACCAACGCTGGGCAACACTTGAAAAGACCTGTGATTTTTCTGTCTGCCTTTCACCTCCATCCACCTCGTTCTATTTCCCACTGGCGTCGCCCTGTCTTCGCTTTGCTGTCTCTCTCCGTCTGTCTGTCCCTCTGTGTCCCTATTTGTCTGCAAAGTACATTTTCAGGGGGATATATTTGATAAACTGGATGACTCAACTCGTTTTTCTCTTTCTATTTGTTGTCTTACGTCTTTCTCTTTCCCCCCTCTGCTTCTCTACTCTCCCTCTTTCGCTATCAGTATGATCAGTATCAGTATTTATCATGGCAGGCAGTGCAGAGGACTACTACTACGATTCAAGAGGATTGTCACTTCCAAAATAGCTTGCCCTTTGCACACTAATCCATTGGCAGCATTGTTTTTCAAAAGAGAGAAGGAGAAATAGTCAAGAAGATTTTCCTCTCCTGTTTTTGCGTCAAATCCCACAGCAACAAGGCTGCCTGAAATCAGGTGCACTGAGGTGGAAGCATGGCACTAATCCTGCTATAAGAAGCCTAAATGGCACCCACTAACTAGCAGCGGGGGGAGGAGGGATAAAGCATTGGGTGCAGGTGATAACAGATCAGACAGAGAGAGAGTAAGGCAGAGGGGAAACCCCTACTGAGTTCATACTCCTATTCTGAGGCCTGACCCAAAGCCCCCCCCCCCTCCTGGCTCTACCATGAACTAGGCCCAAGTTAAGCAGGTTAAAAAAAAATCCCCACCAAAAGAAATTGTCATAGAGCCAAGGCTACCTGATGCAACCCACTACACTTCCTACTCTACACATGTAAAGGCAGTCTCTGTATCTTAAGTGTCCGAATTAGTAAAGAGGGGCCGGGTCATGTGAGCAGGAAAAACTTGAATCACAGAGGTTTGTGTTAAATCACATTTCTTCATCTAAAAAACATACATAAGCCAGTGAGACATCTGTGACATTTAGCAGGACTGATGATACTCTATTTAACACAGACAGCCAAAGAATGTCTTGGACTGAGCTTCAGGTCAAATCACTTTATCCGTGCAGCGATACTGTCCTAAACACCCCAATACAAACACTATACCGCAACTGCCCCCAGCCTTTGAGAGTGCTATAAATATCCAGGGTTACTCAAACAGAGCCATATTTTAGCTACATTCTTGCACCGACTGCCTCCGCATTAGGTAGGATTGTCCATAATCCAAGACCAAACAGCAAATATTTGACTTTCAGTTTGTTATTCGGAGTCACAGATAAGCTCAAGATGCCAAAAAGTGAGGTGACTCTCACATCTGCTACCCTGAAGAAAAGCCCACCTCTGTGGATGGATGGAAAATATTGTTCATCAGTGCTTATGTATTAAAGCCGTTGTTTTCTTGACATTCTGAAAGGACTGGAAGTTGGATAAGAAGATTGATACCACTCTCACGTTTGTAAGCTCAATAAGAAACTAAAGCCAGTAGCCAGTTAGCTTAGCCTAGCATAAAGACTAGAAGCAGGGATAAACAGCTAGCTTGGCTCTGGCTAAAGGTAACCATATCCATCTACCTACACCATTTTAGAGGTGTTATGTCCTGGACTGTTTCCAGTTTTATGCTAAGCTAAGTTTCCCATTTACTGTACAGACGTGAGGGTGAAACTGATCATCTAAGTCACGGCAAGAAAGCAAAAAAGTGTATTTCTCAAAATGTCAAAGTATTCCTTCACGACATGAAAAGTTATCAGCGTGGCATTAAATCTCTCGCAGACCTGATAAAGGGGCCTTAGTACTTGCTGTTCTCATGTCAGAATCATGCCAGGAGCATTAAATAATTTTTATATGTGCATATTAATCAAATGGCAGTTAAATGTGAAGTGAAACGCTGAGCAGCAGTGAGAATGATAAACTTTTTGGGGGAACATGTGTACACTAGTGTACAGAGTGTGTTTTTCTGACAACTGTTTGGTCATGTGACAAAGTTTGCGTTCAGCTGCACCCTCGGGTGGGCTACACCCACACCCATACACACATCGGTAAAGGGCAGCTCCTGACTCATGACTGCATAAAGGTTTGGGTGAGGCTAGAGGAGATGAGCAGTGAAGCGGACCTCAGCATCATGGCCACTGGGTCAGTCCAAGGTGTGAAGTCACTGACCCAACATCTAAGCTGTTTCTCTCACTGTCTTTTTCTTCCCAGCAGACAAACTTGGCCATTTGTTAGCACCCACAACTCACAAACTCATTTTCACCCCCCCCCCCCATTTCCCCCCCCTCAAATCCTCAGACCTACCTATGTATAAATAAACATGTGTACAGGCAGTCGACTCACCTTTCCTCACCACCATCCCCTACTCAAATAAACATGGGAGGGGGGAAGTGAGGGGTTAATAGGGCCAAGTTTAGGGGAAAGGAGGAGGAGGGAGGCAGCGATGGAGGCATGGAAGGAGGGGTGGAAGGTGAGGGGGGCCCAGGGGAGCTCATTATACTCAGACAGAGGAGACATTAACGCACGTACACACACTCTGACACACACCTCCAAACTTCTTTAACACACACACAGAGACTTATTACGCTCCATGTGTAGCATATGCTGGCTTAAAGCCCCATTAACACACAAAGTTTTATAAGCGCACTTATTGAAAGCAGTTACCCAGAAAACTCACTGGTTCCTGGTGGGGTGAAGCCCGCGAGCTACATTATAACATGAGAACGGAATATGCGCCTGTCTTCCAGGATGTCAATCTGCGTGTAGCAAAGACATGGACGGTGTTTTTAAGGTGGGATTTTGAGAAGTTAATAGTTTTATATCTTCTAGCACTCAGATGTTCCCCTTATTAAAGCAACATTACTCAGCAATAGGCAGGTATATTTGTGTTATCGCAGTAATATTAAACTGTTCTTTTTGTCTTTTCCTGCCTCTCTCTCTACGTTAGCTTGGCAGTGTTTATTTACAAGTGCTTGTTTTATGATCATCGCTTTAATTGATAGTTAACCATGGCTCTGCTCTCCCACTGTTGGATGAACATAAACAAGTACTAAAGCAAAACATGTGTTACTCTCTCAGCTCTCTCTCTCTCTCTGTGTGTGTATGTGTGTGTGTGTGTCTGTGTGTGTGTGTGTGTGTGTGTGCACATGACCCGCAGTGTGAGAGCCAGGAAAGCCAGACTGGTTTCATTATGCTCCAAACTAGCCCATTATGGTTAGGGAAAATCATCCAAACCCTAAACAGTTGCTATGGCAACGACATGTCACCTCTTTTTTTTTTTCTTTTTCTTCAAACGTCCCTCATTCTTCTTGCTCTCTTTTTCAATTTCTTCTGGTGCCTCACCTCCACCCATTCTTTGCCCCCTCCTCCTTCTCCTCCTCCACTCTCTCCACCACATCACACTGAACACACACAAAGGCACAAACTGCCACGCACTCAAGTTCACGCACACAAATGTGCCCCCCCCCCCCCTCCCCTCCCAGCGATAGTGTTTCACAACCACCTTCCCTCTGCCCTCTCGCACTGACTGCCCTCTGCTGAAAGAAAAATAAACCAATGGAAAAGAATACAGAGGATAAAAAACAGCAACAAGGTTTTGGAATTGTGAGGTCTCTATCTTTTTCCTCTCTGCTTCACTTTGTTCAGTTTTCTGGCCCGTCCACTTCTCTTCCAAGTCAGGTTTCTTTGTGGTGATAACAGCATGAGGAGTAATTGAATCATATTCTGTGAATGGTCAGTTTTTTACCAGGTCAAGATGGCTTTTATTACTGTGACTGGTTCTTGAATTTGTATTCACCAGAAAAATATTTTTCAGAAACAGAACCAAAATGGTAATAATAGTAGACTTTTCTTATATTTTAATGCTTAAACGTTAACCTTGTAAATCTCATAACTGGTTCAAACTCATGATGTGGAGCTAAGCCTGGTTCAAACCAACAAACATTTATTCTAAATGCTACATAGTGGAGATCCTGCAGTTTCCAGAGATACTACTATGGCTATTTTGGGGAAATGGGTAGAAAATCATGCATGATTTTTCTAACCTTAAAGAAATTGTTTATAGTTCGTAGTCCTTATTTGCTTACTTGCTGGGAGTTAGATAAAAAAGACTGATACCAGTCTCATGTCTGTATGCTAAATATGAAGCTACAGCCAGGAGAGGGTTAGCTTAGCTTAGCACAAAGACTACAGCAAAGATACAGCTAGCCTCTCTCTCCAAAGGTAAAAAATCTGCATACCAGCACCTCTAAAACTTAGTAATGATTTCATTTTATTATTGAAGTTATCAGAGTTATATCTCATTTGTTTAATCCACTCAAAACAAACAAGCTTTTATTTAACATTAATGGGATTTAGTGAGGAAGGCTAGGTGTTTCCAGCCAAGATAACTGACTGCGTATTTAACGGAGGTAAAAGTGGCATCAATGGTCAAACATAACTCTCAGCAAGAAAGCAAATAAGTATATTTCCCAAAATGTCAAACTATTCTTTTAAATCTATAGTAGAGTAAAGCTTTACTGCGGCAGATGAAGTAAAACTACAGAGTGCACTGGGAGTGTGTTTTAAGGAACTTCGAACACACATGCACACATGCTGAAAACATTATTAATGTCTTAAATGGATCTAGTAGTGCTGCATTTTGTGGCCTGGCTGGTGGTCTGTGATTCTTATTGGGTTGTGTTTGATGTCTCCTCTTAATGGCAAAGACCCTTGTGTTATGATTGTGTGTGCGTGCGTGCACACACACACACACAGATAGAGAAAGAGAGCGGCGCACTTTATTATGCGAGCACCCATTTGCCTTGTCGCTGTGATAAAGCTCTTGGCGCTGTAGTGGGCTTGTTTTAAAGCCCAGACACCCTTAGCCATTACTCAGGTGATATGCCAGTGGCTGGTGATCAATGTGTCTCTAATAGAGAGAATGGGGGGAGCAAAAAGCACAAAAAAAAGACAGCGATATTGATAGAGAGAGATAAAGATAAGCAAAGAGAGTGATTGCACTTTTACCTTCTCATCTATCACCCTGCTTGTACAGAGCACTAACTGACTCTAACCTGCTCTGCAGTAATAGCCTGTCTGGATGCTGTATTTACGATGTGCCATCAAAACAATGGCATTTATCTAGGCACTCGGATCATACACTTTCATCACTTTTATCATAATGTCTTCACCTCTGTGTGTGCAGGCGTGTGTGTGTGTGTGTGTCTGTTGAAAGGCTTTAGTTGGAGTGAGGAAAGCTCAAGGGTGAGTGTCGACTGCGAGGCGGTTAATGCTCCTTAAAGTTCAGCCAAATCCTAAGGTCAACACACATGTGTCTGTCTGACCTTCAATCTGTTCATCTGTCTTACTATCTGTCAGTAACTTTATCTTCTGTCAGACAGACTTGGTTAGTTGGTACACAAATATGCCTACAGGTTTTTAGAATCGCTCATAAGGAAGATTAAACAGCACCATGAATGCAGGAGAAACAAATAGACTTGACTGTTTTGTCTCTGCATGGGAAAGGGAAGCTGAAGAAGCAAAAAATTTTGATAAGCGGGGTTAGGTGAGATGGGGGAGGTGCCAGTGTGCGTTTGTGTGCTCAAGTGTGTGGGAGATGTGGAGAAGGGGGGCAGGCGAGAGTGCCAGGCAACGTAGGAGGGAGAAAGACTGAGAGCGCGTCTGGAAAGCATCAAGCCATAGCTCGGCATATGCACGGGTACATGCGCATGTAGGTTGTTGTGTAGCTCCTCTGGTCTCTGGCTTGTTAACCTGCAGGTCACGGGCAGCTTCAGGTGAGGAAGTCAATGCACGCAGCATGGGAATAATGACCTCTTCCATAGCGAGCTGGTGTTTTCATGCTGTTACCGCTCTGTGAACACCTTTTTAAAAAGGGATAATTTGGCATTTTAGGAAATATGCTTATTTGATGAGATTGATACCACTCTCATATGTGTGTGTGTTAAATATACAGCAAGCAGCCCGTTAGTTTAGCTCAGCACAAACACTGGAATGAGGGGGAAACAGCTAGCCTGGCTCTGTCTAAACATCACAAAATCTACTTGCACCTCGAAAGCTCAGTCATTAGCAGTTTACATCTTGTTTGCTTAATCTGTATAAAACATAAGTGTAAAAATAAGCATTTTCGCTTTCACAGCAGGTTCTGTGCTAGACTACTTCTTGGCTGGGCACGGGGACTTCCTGGGTTTTGTCGTCACCATGGTTCCTGTGCCAAACCACAAAGTGTCAAATTAAACAAGCAACATATAACATGTTAATTAGTGCACTTTAGAGGTGCTGGTGAGATTTCTGTTCCTTCTGACAGAGCTAGGCTTGTTTGTTTCCCCATATTTACATTCTTTATGCTCAGCTAAGCAGCTGCTGGCTGTAGCTTCATATTGAACGTACATGTATGAGATTGGTATCAATCTACACGTCCAACTCTTTGCAAGAAAGTACACGGTCTGAAAACACTTTCCCATTGGATAAGTGCTCCCAGACTTTTAGGCTCTACTGTATTTCCCCAAATATCAAATATTCCTTTAAGTCTCTGAATCCTGACAGTAAGATGAATGTTACTGCAGCAGCGGCAGACAGAGCTTGTTTAGCTGCCGTGTATCCTATCCCAGTTATTGTTTCTTAGGAAAACTGGAGCCTGGTCCGTCTGGGAGGAAAACATCTTCTCTGAGATAAGACAAGGCCACTCCTCTCAGAGCTGTGCTTATGCCTTTGATCAGCAGTATAATGTGTGTGTGTTCATCATAAAGACAGAGAGAGAGAGAGAAAAAAAGAGAGAAAGAGAAAGAGAGAGAGAGAGAGAGAGAGAGACAGAGAGACCAGCAGCTGGTATTGTGTTTGTGTTTTGCCCTGTGAGACGTGGCCCTGACTGGTGTTGTATTACATGTGCTAGTGTTGCTGAGGCAAGGTGGGGTGAGTTGGCTCGGTAGCCAAGAAGTGAGGGAGGGTAGGGGAGAAAGGGGTGGGAGTGGGGTGGGGGTGGGTTAGTACTGGGCAATTAAGCCAGTGTCTGACACCCAAAGCGCTTCTCATGCTCTGGCACAGGCTATTGTCGTCTGGAATTTGAGAAATGCATTTGATCAGTACGGTGCGTCTCTGTGGGTGTTAGTTTGGATGACTCCTGGGGACAAAACAGCCACCAGAGAAGGGAAAGGGAGAACAGACAGAGGAGGCAGAGGGCAAGGGTTGCCTGATGAATACGTGTACTTTCATCACACATTTGACAATCTAGCATTTTTGTCAAGGTGAATACTGTTTTTTTTTTTTGCTGCACAATGAGCAAATTTGATCCAATCTCTACACAGAAAGAGACTCTGCCATCGTGTGGAGTGACTTTTATTACTTTTATGGGCTGATTCTGTTAAGTGAGCAACTGATTAAAAAGAAAAGAAGAACAACATTCCAGTTCACATTGTGTGTATGACAGGAGCGAGAAGGAGGAGGGCTCAGAGATATTTTATCTGGCCCTGCACACACTATGCCTCCCTTCAAATGAAATCCCTTCTCTTCTCTTTGACCTCAACATTCCTCAGCCACACAGTGAACGCAAAGGCCAGTGTGTGTGTGTATGCATGTGTGCGTGAGATCAGTGTTCACCTTCACACTACTTAAAGTAACTCATACAATTCTCAGCCACGCAGTTTTGAGGGTTGAATAACTCAAAAGGGAAACCTAAACCTCAGTCCTGGCTTCAGTGGCACATCTACAGTCGAGGCCGACCTGCTGAAATGAGTTAATCAACTCATCTTGCTCTCAAAACGAACATTAGTTCAGGCTTTCATCTGTCTCTGAAATACACAGGTGTTGTGATGCTTCATAGATTTAAAAAAGGTAAATCTATATACACGTAAAGATAAATTTATTCTCAAAAATGCAGGCTTGACATTATGAAATCTGTGTTATAGCCTGTGCTGTTTGTTCAATTAAACCCTAATGCATTATTTAACCTCACTAACACCCTCAGAATAAAAAAAAAACTTCAGTGGTGAACAAAGTACTCAGGTCCTTTAGTTTACTACCAATACAACAATGTGAAAAATACTCAATTACAAGTGAAAGTTCTGCATTCAAATTTACACTTTAGTAAAAAAGTACATTAGTATTATAAGCAAAATGTACTTAAGTACAATATTCCCTATGACTGATATATAATCATATATGACATTATTAGACATGTTAGTTAGTTAGTTAGTTAGTTAGTTAGTTAGCTAGTTATGCCCAGTGCTTCCCTACCAAGGGATTGGGCCCTTTCCATAGGGCCACAGGATAAATCTGAGAGGTTGTGAGATGATTAACAAGAGAGGAAAGAAAGAAAAAAAAAAAAAAAAAGTACGACTACACAAAATTCTCTGACCTTTCTCTGATCTTTGCTTTTTTAGTGATGATGGATCCTTTCAACCATGTGGGCCTCAAACGGTTACTGAAGTGAAATCGGGAGCTTAGCCGGTAAACGTCGCTTTGGAGAAACTGCTAAAAACATCAGATACGTGACCAGGAGCCACAACTAGACACTGCTTTATTCTCATAAGTTTACAATTCAACATACCTATACCTATATCTGTTGATTAAATGTAGTGTAAAAAGTACAATATTCACCTCAGAAAAGTAGTGGAGTAGAAGTATAAAGTAAAATCAATATGGATATAGTTAAATAAAACATAAGTACCTTAAAACTGTACTTATGTACAGTACTTGAGTAAAAGGACCACTGCTCATCAGCCTCCGTTTCATCTTTATACTGGCATTTAAAAAGCCTTGACACTGATCATAGAACAAACAGGGCTATCAGTTTAAAAGGCTTAATCCATGGTACATTAAAAACATTTAGGCAGCCAGGGCATTAGCCTGTAATGCTGAGTTGGCAAAACGGATGAAAAAGTAGAAGGGGAAAGTTTAAGAGCTTTCTGTTTAGACTGAGAAATCTAACAATATGGCAGAAAGTAGATATCAATTTAATGTGGCCAGCCTGCTATTTAATTCACAGAAAAGGTAAATAAACTAGTCATTTGGGTTCATGTGGTACCACTCCCCGTCACTGCAATTGTTGAGGGCAGGTTGGTGCTTTCAGCCTTGTGGCTGTCAGTATCGCTGCATCAATCATTATGCATATACTGCCGCCTATTGATACATGGTGGTACTGCAGCATGGTGGTGTTTTTATTTTAGGTTGCAGAGGGACACCTAGTGGCACATCAAGTCATTGCAGAGGCAACTGTTACTAAACCTCCTAAAAACTCTGTTGTCCCAAAGTGGAATCAGTGTGAAAAAGCTCAAGGAACATGTGTTAAGAGGGTGTTTATTGAGGGAGGATAAAGGCACTGTACATTGACACTATAATTATCCCTGGTTTGTTGCTGTGCACGCGGCATGACTGAAAACACTCGTCCCCAAACCTGGAAAGTGCAATATATGATTTTGGTCAGTTCTCTAACGTGAATTATCAAAGGACTTCTGGGTCAAAGCGCAGTAAAGTAGAACAGGATGAAGTCCTTAGTGCGTCTTCAGAGCTGGGTGTAGCGCAAGTATTTCTTCCCAGACGGTACCTCTTTGGTTGTCACACCGTTGGGGAAGAGAGCAGCAGCTTCCGCCTCAGAGAGTGTGGGAATGACCATGACTTTGTCACCAGGCTGAAAGAGACAGGAGTCTGGTTTTAGCGTCTAGCCTTCACATGCTGATACTCACGCAGCGGTCTCATGTGGCTCCTGCGTCATGTGGCTTTCAGTCATTTTCTTCAGTGTTCCCACTCAAAATGAGGTCACCTACATACTTCAGTTGTTTGTCTGGAAGTGATGCCCTTATAATTCTCTATTTAACTCCTATGGAGATTGGATGCACTTGTTGGCAGTTGCTGTGCACAGAAGTATCTGCTAAATGAATGCAACGTAAGGTACATTTTTTTTTTGTTTTTTAATTGTTTCATAGAGGCAACCAGTTCCGCAGAGGGATGTGGGAGTCTGCAACTGTCATGTTGAAACTTGACTGTGTCTATACTATAGTGTATCTGAGCACATTTAAATTGGACATAGTCAGTGTTGACTTCAACCGTTTTCATTTTATCCAACAATGCTAAAATGTTTGAAGGAGAGAGACAGGCAGAGAAGAGAAGAGAGGAAATGAAGGGCTAGAGTAACAGCAGAAATTTTAAGGAGTACTTTTACATTTTGGGTAATGCTCATATTTGCTTTCTAGCTGAGGGTTAGAAGACTCTCATATCCACCACTTCACTTCACTTCACCAGGCCGACAATTAGTCAGCCACCATAAAACGATTGAAAATAGCAAGTGGAAAAAAAAAGTCTCTCTTAGTGTAGTTCTTAATAAGAGCTCAAATATTGTTTGTGCTTGATGAGCGCACAGTTAACATAACTGGCAAAGATGACTATGAATCCATTATGGTTTTCTATTCTCACCCAGGAAGTTGACTGATATGAATACAAAAGTTGAACGATGTACCTTCCAGTCGACCGGTGTGGCAACCTTCTTCTGTGCGGTGAGCTGCAGAGAGTCGATAACTCTGAGCAGTTCGTCAAAGTTCCTCCCTGTGGTGGCGGGGTAGAGGATGGACAGCTTCAGCTTCTTGTCGGGGCCGATCACAAAGACCTGAAGTGAGAACACAAGGGTTTTACATAACATCCAGAATATACTTCTCTTTTTTTACTCTAGTAATAAATATGTCCACAAAAAAATAAAATAAAAGATAAAGTTTCACTAACCAAGTGAATTAATATATTTTTTAGTACAGCATGTCATCAAATCCAGTTTATATACAAAAATGGACAGCTACAAAGAAGTCTGAGAATAAAGCCCAAAGCCTTTCACAGGAGAGTAAGTTCGATATCATCTTGTCTTTTGGCCTTTGTTTTTACACTGATGGAAGGGAGGAAAGGAGGAAAGGAGGACTGCAGGAAAGGAGGACTGGTTTCTTACACAGCGAGCAGTGAGGGGCAATCCATCCTTGTCTCTCTCATCAGGGTCCAGCATGCCCAGCTGGACGGCCAGCTCTCTCTTGTCATCAGCGATGATGGGGAAGGGCAGGGTGCTGTCAGCCTCATTGTTAAATGCCATCACATCCTACACAAAGAGAAGGGACATACAATTTCAGCTTTTACACCTTTGCTTGGTGGTTATGTCAGTTAATTATTCTCTCCAGCCTGGCACCACAGGTTTGATGAGGTTTGAATCCTTAACTCTTTCATGAGCCATAAACAGTAACAGTGTTACAGTGTAAGAGTACAGACACCATGGGGGCCATAACCTACATGCTCAGACACTAGGACTGTTCTGCCACCTCACAGATATTAAACATAATCTGGGAGGAAAGTGAGAGAAAACAGAAAGCATGTACATTTCTATGTTATTGGCAGGGAGGCAGGTGGCACTAATGTTCAAAACCAGTTCATCTAAGTGTAAGTTGTCCAGTGAACTCGGACCAATCACTGGGCTTTCTGAGCAGGCGTTGTTGTAATGTGGCAGTTAAAAGACAATCACAGTGAATCCCCTCTGTGTCGAGGGGAAATGGATTTGGAGGCAAGCGAGAGCCAAGTTTTAAAATGATCCTGACAGAGTTTAAATTCATAAATCTGCAGGGTTATAAACATCAGAATGTGTATTGGCAAAGTGTCTTATCCTAACATCAGGAGTAAGACAGCACCATTTAGCTGCAAGTTTCTAAATAAGAGTTTCCTCTTAAGACCTGTTCAGAAAGCAGCTGAGAGACACTTTCACTGAGGAACCGAGAGAACTCCTAAACTAAAGTAAGAGGAAGGGCTGACCCTGTTGCTATGGATCCTCTGTCTGAATTCACTTACTCGCTCTGTCTACATGATTGGCTGACAGCTGAGTGGTCTGTGTCATTGAATGTGAAATAAAATATTCATCAATACATAACAGCCTGAATATACACAAAACTGGATTGGGCTAAATAGACTGCATGATTAAAAAAATAAATAAACTATAAATGAAATGAAATTTTAAAAATGGAATTTAATTTAATTGTGTGTGTGTGTGTGTGTGTGTGTGTGTGTGTGTGTATCCCCAACCTTGCTCCAGTTGCGGTGATCCTCAACACTGTCAATGGACAGAGCAATCATCTTCACACCTCGTTTCTTGAACTCATCACTGATCTTAGCGGCGCAGGCCAACTCAGTGGTGCAGACAGGAGTGAAGTCTCTTGGGTGGGAGAACAGGACACCCCACCTGCAGAAGAAAAGATCCACGCAACAATAAGGTATCTTTTTCTACTCATCATTTTCTGGCTCAGAATCCTCATTGTGGAAAACCGCATTAGGAAAATAGCAAATAAGGTCATTGTCATCCAGCTACACTCATGTATTCCTCCTGACTGACCTCGAACAAAGCTTAGATTTTTATGGACTGGTCATGTTATGTCCTTCGAGACACAAGTTTAAGTAACCACACACAATATGAGGTAGACTAAAGGTCAAGACAAAGACAAAACAAAAGACAAAACTTCACAAGCTTCTACTTCTCTGTGCCTTTAATGCACTTTACATAGCTCATTTGAGGTGTTTCATGTTTGCATTTGTTCGAAATTTTCTGTTTTCTGCATTTATGAATAGACACACACATATTTCTCATTAGGTTAGGTTAGTAGGATTTAAAGAGTCAAAAAGACTTGAGAGTTGAAGAAGTGGGAGTTGAGACAACAGGGGGAAATGGCTAAAAAAAAAAAAAAAAAAAAAAAAAAAAAGAGAAAGACGGAGAACATTTTGTCTCCTTAGAGGAAATTCCAGCCACAGATTGCCACAACGGGAGTCTGTGAATAATCTGCAAGACTTAAAATCCAGCTGTGTTGCACTGTGGGTGGACAGTGTGTTTCACAAGGAGAGGGAGGGGAAGGGAAACACAGAGATGAGTCTTCCGGCAAAAACATCACTGAGCGTGTGACACTTTTTTGTTGTTGACCATTTTACTGGATGATTAGCCTCAAAACACACAAATGTTCTTCCTCATATGATTCTCTTCAGTGTGTTGCAATGTATCGTCACATGAGGATAGAAGCAACAGACACGCTACTTCTAACGGGCTTTGTGATCACATGATTATGGGGTGACCAGAAGCCCTGATTAGACAGGGACTCGATCAAGCATTTGCTCAAGTGGAACAGGCTGGAATGCTGGAAGCTGGTGTCGTTTTAAGTACTACAAGAAATTTGTATTTGTTTTTGTCCATAGTCCACACGTAGCCCACATTGGCTTTTCTGAGACCAGTGATTCTAAGTTACACAATGTGACCAAATATCTGGTTTTACACATTAAATGAGCAGCAGTGGTAGGCTTCAACAGAGGCTGTAGAAAGTGCTTATTTTGCTTCACAGGGATTGTTTGGTTCTAGCACTACAGAAACAAACTCAATCAGCCACTCTTGAAAAACTATGGAAAGATAAAAAAACTAGGACACCGTTTCAACAGATGGTCGCCTCTCACAGGCCAACATCTATTCCCACAGAGGAATGAATAATTTAATATTTGTTTATTTAAAATTTAAGCAGTCCATTTAAGCATGCTAGAGTATGTCTGTTTGGAAAATAGGGCCAGTCCCATGTTATAACGGCATATCTGCTGACTCATTGTCAGGACAAGGAAATAAAGGGAAAAAATCCTCAAAGACTATTTTAGAACTGAGATGGTGGTAGTAAGGCTGCAACTAACAATTATATCCATTACTGATTAATCAATCAAGTATTTTTTTCAATAAACATGACACCAAATTAGACCAAAATATATTTGGTCTAAAAAATGTCAATAAAATGTGAAAAATGTCAAAGCTTGACATCTTCAAATGTTTTGTCAGCAGGATCACATTTAAAAACCAAATATTATTTAATTTAATTTAATTTAATAATTAATTTTAATGAAAGTTTTTGGAAAATAATACAACAAAGTACACACTGTCCAAACCAGGCATGCAATACTCCCTTTTTCACTCTTGCTCTGATAAAAAAAAGAGGCCGAGGGTAACAGGGTCTCACATCAGAGCAGATGCAGTGAGGCACAGTTCCAAGTTCACACACAATGCAGGCCTTGTTCTGACTGTGCTTACACCTCACTAATGAACTGGCCTGCCAAAACAAAAACACCCCATCGGTTGATTCACACTGAATTACACATAAACAAAGTGATAACAAAAAAAAAAGCTTTCTGCCCTGTCTCTGTTTTTAATGTGCAGTTAAAACAGGTCCATGTTGTCTTAGCTAATCGAAAAAACACAAATAAAAGTTTTCTATATCTTGAAGAAGTACAATTGTAGACGTATGTGTTATAATACTAAGGATAATATAACACATTTATAGTACCAGTCATAAGTTTGGTCAAACTCTGTAAGTCATTATCCTTACCTAATCCAACAGAGTCATGCTTGTGTAACAGCCAGCAGGTGTCCCTCATTGTCACGGCCAAATACCTCTGTAGGCAGATTGATCTCAAGCTCACCTCTTGGCTTTTGAGTTCAAAATGAATCCTTACTGTGACCAGGGAAGTGCCGGCTCCTCGGTCTGACAACAGGCCTGAACACAACCTCCTAACGCGGCTCAAATACAACATTGCACAGTTTCAAGCGTTTTGCCGAGACTCAGAATGAAACAAATCAGTAACAATACAAAGCCTGCACGTGGAGCCTGCGCACTTACGAGCTGCCCAGGAAGTCGTGGAACTTGATCTTGCCGATGGTGGTGTCGGCCTCGAAGTTGGGGAACTCGTCTCCAAGCAGAAGTCCAGGCATGGTCGCTTCTCTGCTGCTCAGATACAAGAGAGAGGAAGAGGGACAGCTCGCCTGTCTGTCCAGGGGTGATCACTGATCAGCACCACATGAATGGACCCGGATAGGGAGGGACCAACTCCGTCACGTAGCTCATTGACCAACCAGAGAAAAGATACGAAACGATACAAAATAAATCTTTTAGCGACTTTATTAAACAAACATAGTTGCAGATATTTATTTTTAAAAGGCACTATTATATGTACAAACAAATGCAGGTAAATACATAGGTCTACATTTATAGAAACGAATAAATCAATTTATGACATTTTAAACATGAAAAAAAACATCAACAATCTTGTCCACAGTGTCTCTGAAAAGAAATTTTTTTTTGTTTTTACAGGTTTTTACCGGTTTTACAGACAGAATTATAGGCAGTTTAAAGTTCAACATGAAACTCGGATTTATTTACTAAAATTGAAGAAGTGAAAGTGATCTTTACGGTCAGTATAATTATTCTGCAGTTGTTCACGTCCGACTTGTGCTAAGTGCAAATGTACGTTGACGTTTGTGATCTCATTCTTCATTAGCCATGCGATGCATGTAGCTATTCATTAACTTCTTAATTTGATTCATGTTACTTAATCTGTTACTTTGGGTTTTTTTTTTTTTTACTTAAATAATGATGCATACTTCTCCAAGCAAGGTCACATGACTGCTGGGCAGAGAGCAGCAGGAGAACAGAGCTGTGCATGAAAGCACTCACTCCTCCCTATATAGTCCACTATATAGTGAATTTGCTATTTTGTAGTGCTGTCAAATTGTATAGTTAGAATTATTGTACCCTATATAGTGGACTCATAGTAGCCTATCCCATATTGCATCATAAAAAGTAGTGTACAGCCAGAAACAGTAAATATTTAACAGTAGCTGAAAACCCAGCGCTTCTGTTCAGCCACCTCCTCGTTAAAAAGGTCACATGCCAGTTAATTGCAAAAAGTGCCTACTTTTTCAAAGGTCATAACATAAACCATAAACCTAAAATATCCCGCTATTCATGGGAAAGAGCAAGGAATGTCAGCTTTGGTTTTGTATACAATAACTACTTAACTATTCTTCCTCAGGCAGAGATTCAGGAGGTTTATCCATGATGATGTTGTCACGACTCCCCAACACTGGTTATTATCAACATGTGTATTATAGTTTATTTTGAGTCATACACAGATACTCTGTCCCCCTCAGATGGATTATAGAACAGGCCCCCAGAGCAGAGCCTCTGTATGAATATGACAATAAACATTTCTTATTAGAAAGTCAATCAAGCAACAACCAAGAAGATCATCTTGACTACAAAGAGACACAAAATGAAGCAACAATAAATTATGTTTTGTGTCTCTTTGCAATGCCGTTTATACACAGTCTAGGGTTAGGTTGGTGCGTTCAAGTGGAATCTTTCATACATGGAGTGAGAGCCAAGAGGAAAATCGTCACGTGTACATTTCTAGTAAAACACAATTTCCCAGGTTGCTTTGCGATAAGAACAACAAAGATGGCGATTCAGCTTGGTGTTCGTAGACGTGATATGAATTGTGAGACGTACAACAGATGAGCTAAAGGAGCGACAACCGACACAGCACTGCAGAAAATTTACCACTGCGGTGTAACTACATCACAGTGAATCTAGACTGACGGATAAAATGCCTTCTCCCAAAGCTAAAAACCCCGGTCGCAGCGGAGGAAGTCCGGTGCTCGGCAGCTCTAACGGCCGTTACGAGTTCATGTCACTGACGAAGCCGCTGAACCGGTCCTCACCGCCGAGCCTCCTCCAGCGGCAGGGCTCCGACCCGACCACCGCCCGGCTCCGAGCCTCGGAGAGCCCCACTCGGCGCCGGGGCTCCAGCTCCTCCACGGGCTCGGGAAGCGGTCAGGGGCTGCCAGAAGAGGACGGTATACGGCTCAACCCGTCCTTCATCCGCGTAGCACTCAGCTCCCTGCTCGCCATCGACCTGTGGCTGTCCAAGCGGCTGGGGGTGTGTGCCTGCGAGGACTCGTCCTGGGGAAGTGTGCGCCCGTTAATGAAACTGATAGAGATATCGGGACATGGCATCCCCTGGCTGGCTGGCACCGCCTACTGTATGTACAAGAGTGACAGTGCTGCAGGACAAGAAGTCATGCTCAACCTCTTAATGGGTAAAACAACAACTCTGCTAATTGTTCCTCCATGTGTTGTTTCCCCGTGTCTCCCTCTCACAGAGAATTTAAACACAGTTACAGAAAGCTTTACCCGGCGTCTTTGCAGACATGTCTCTTGGTACCTCTGAGTTGCAGTATCTGTGTCGCAGCCTCCCTTTTCCTACCTTGTCCTGATTTGCCATGCGCGGCTCTGCTGTCAGAACTCATCTCAGCCATAGAAGAACTGATCCCACCTCCCATGATCATCTCCGTTCATTTTCTGACCCATTTTACCTTTCCTCCATCAGTGCAGGTAGCCCCTCACCTGTTGATGTCATTTGTTGTCGATTCTGGCCTTGCTCCAACTCCGTTTGCAGTTTCCCGCTCCCCATTTTTTTTTTTAACAACTATTGAATGTTTTCTCCAGGCTTCCTCCAATATATCTCATTCCAGTTGTGTCAGTCAGCCTACATGTCAGCATTGCCAACAGATGAATGCTTCTGATTCAATGCAACCGGGCCTTAATGTGCAGATTGGATTGTGTGAAATATAGAATGCAGCAGCATCTGAGGTCTTTTGTTATGCAGCTCTTCTCCAGCACACCATGCCTTTATTCACCAAAACATTTTCCATTTTTATCTTTGTTAGGATGTTCCCAACTCAAATGAAACATGGTGTGCAAAAGAGCAGTTGTGTGACATGTGTTAATTTTGTGTTGTTTGTATGTCTCCATCTTGGTTGGTCTTGGTCTTGTTGTTTTGCTCAGTAATATGAACCCACAACGGACTTTTTTATTGGTTCTGCGTAATTTTGAGTTTTTGCCCTGGTGTGGGATAATGACAGTGACACATACTCAGAAGTGACAGGTGAGTGATTACGAGGGAGGTAGATGCAGGTCTGTCTCTTTAGGTGCATGTTGCTCAGGTCAGAGAAGCTGTGAAGAACACGTCCCGCCACTCTATTGTGTAGTTTGTCAGAGATTTGTTGACAGTTGGAGTATGTGACTGTATTTATTAGGCCTGAAACTAAAGTAATTAGTAATTTGACAGCAAATGAATTGAAAACAATTATGAGAACGGATAAATGTTCAAAGTAATTAACCAAATAAATAACCAGATTCAGCTTCTGAAATATGAGGCTTTGCTGACAGAAACTGAAACTGACAAAGCAATAAGTTGCCTCTGTTATCAAATTGTACTGTATGATACAGTCCACCTCAGCTGTTTGTGTATGACTGATAAGATGTGTGGAATATAGGTTGCATTTAATGAGGCATTAAATGGTTGATTGCCCTTGTAGCAATGGAGCTTCCCTTGGGAGGACCTCCCTGTTTTCAGTCAGGCTTGCTCCAAGAGTACAGTGAAGGTACAGTACAGTAAGTATAGCCTCTGGTCCTCTGGCATTATAATTGATTGGTTTAAGAGGTATTAAAGTGTGCAAACCAGGTAAGCATCATGAAAGTCAAACATTGGTGTCTGGAAAAAGGAAATCAGATTAAAAAGGCAATGTATAAACCACAGTTTTGAACAACAGCACTTATTTGACAATAGAGTGCTTATCAATAATAAATAAAAAATCTACTGTTGCATATTAATTTAGGTGAAAATCTTTCATTGGACTCCCAGCAGCGATTGGCTCACTGCCACCTGACTGTTGCATTAATTTTTCAGTACTGCAGTCCTGGAGAACATAAAACATCTGATAAAAAAAAACAAACCTTATCATATGCTCAATGCAGTTGTATAGCATAAAAAATCCCATTATACTCCCCCTTTTAAATATGACTGCAGTTGTCCCTCCAGATATCATATATGTTGTTCTGTCTTGCTCACATGTATCTATTGTAAAATCTTGTTATACATGGAAAAAATTGTCAATTTTGTCAACATGCCAGCCTCTGCTGTCTTGACTACTTAATCTCTCGCAAGAAAGTAGTTTTAGATAGTGTTCGTTTTGCAGCGTCATTGACTCCTTTCATCAGTGCTGCTGTTTTAAGGAGATTTCTTTCAGTTTCATCATACTGACTGAATCTTTGTTGCTGCATTGTGGTGTAAACAACAAATACAATATTTGAAAAAGGCAAGTTTCACATGCACATATTCTAAAATCGAAAATGCTTTGAATGAAGATCAGGTTGGCTGCTGATTCCTGGGCAACTCCTCGCGGGAGCAGCTGGAAAACAACAACAAGGACAACATGTATATGGGCTGGATGCCTGTCGTAATACACTGGATTTATATTCAGGCTGTACCAACATTAACCAGGCAGCCACATTCAACACTGCTTTGGGTTATCAAGTTGGCACTGTCCTTTACCAAAAATTTCCTGTGTAGCCTCGTTCAGATTTCTTTTCTATATCAATCCAGTGAAACATTCCTTATTTTTTCTTTCAAAGTCATCTGTGTTTTTATAGTTGTGACGCAAATCTGTACCAAGGATACAATGATAACCACTGTTGCTGTTACATTATACCCCTTCCTTATATCTCTTAATGCCTTGTATCGGTTTGCCAATGTCCTTTGTGTTAGTGTGATTGCATTACTGTTCATATATTCGATGGTAACACATCTCCCTCCTCATCTCCTCCTTTCCTCCAGGCCTGCTGTTGGATCTGGTCCTGGTTGCCATTGTTAAAGCAGTGGTGCGTAGGCGTCGGCCCGCACATAACCGTATGGACATGTTCGCCACCTTTTCTGTGGATCGCTACTCCTTTCCTTCCGGCCATGCCACCCGTGCCGCCATGTGCGGGCGGTTCCTGCTGGCTCACCTCGTGCTTGCGGCCCCGCTGAGGGTCCTCGTCCTGCTCTGGGCCGGCCTGGTCGGGCTGAGCCGAGTGCTGCTGGGCAGGCACAACGTGACTGATGTGATGTTTGGGTTCTGGATGGGGTATTGGCAGTACAACCTGGTGGAGATGCTGTGGCTCTCACCTCAAACCCTGCAAGGGCTGCTGGGACAGTTAGCTTAACATGAAGGACTGAAGAAGGAGGAAATATGAGCGCTTGCACAGCTTTTCTCTTTTACACTGATATATAAGAGACGGTCGATGGTTCTTTGACTAGAGAAGAGATCTCTATCACACACATCCTTGTCTGTCCACAGGTATGCGCACTGTTGGTAGGCCCCTCCTGTTATCTCCATATTTAAATTGAGGTCAGTTTCCAATGATTTCCCCATTCTGCAGTTCATGCTTCTGTTCACCTCCAGCCACCACACCCAAACCCTCATGAACATTCATTTCACCCATTTATGTCAGTTATTATTTTCTTGACATTATCACTGTCACATTAATAATCAACCAAAATATATCACGTATGACTAATTACTTATCATTTTTGATGGATTACACATTATTAATATCAGGTCATGCACATAAATCCCTTACAGAGTGCTACCATGGACGACACAGCTGCCATATCATACCTGTTATTTGTACCTGCTTTAGTATTTCAACACTAAAACACCACTTGTTAAACCCTTTATTTATTAAAAAATGAAGGATGGTCTAAGGATAGAAATATATTAATTTTCCAAAACAATTCAGAAGAAGTGTGTGGAAGTCCTCTTCTCTAGGCAGTGACCATTTCAAATAATGTTTTGCGTATGAAGTCTTAGTAAAGCACTGACACACTGTACAACACATTTGTCTATTTAAGGAAAGAAAGGCTGTATATTGGATGGACTTGAGGTAGCGTCTTTACATCTTCATTGTAAAGTAATGAGCCATCCATTCACCAAACATAACCTGCTGAACCGAAGAGAAATGACCACAGTTTGGCTCGACTGGTGGTGAAGGAGCCACAGATTTGCTGCTTTACTGAGGAAAAAATAGGGCAAGTGTTTTCAGTCACGTTCACCTGCTGTTTGAAGTTAAAGGACTTTATTTGAAGGGCATTGAGTGAAAGACCATAAGCTGTGGTTTTATGAAAAGGATAGTGGCCTGTAGTCTGCCAACAAAATGACCGTTATGAGTTAATTAGCTTATGACTGATTCACCACATTGTCGTAGAATTGTTCTCTTTCTCAGGACAAAACCGAGTCCATCACTGCATTATACATATGAACATTTGGAAACAAGCTGTGAGCCTGTTAATTCAGTTTTCAATCAAGGTCTTGCTCTGATTTCATGAAACTCACATGACTTGCCTCTCATCTGAACACCTCTTACCTCTGAGTGTGAGGTATGCAACACGTTGCAGCTGAGGTCTACCTACAGCTCAGAAAAAGGGAAGCATGTCTAAATACCTGAAGTGTATTCAATTACACTGCAAGTTCAAACTTGATCACTGGCTCTGACTGAGGATAACACATTACATTCATCACCTCTCCACTAAATCTCAGTCTGAGAAAATGCTAAAATAATGTTATGGTTCTATCTTTATATTAAACAAACTGGCTTCTCAGTGGTAATGATCATTGAATGCAATCAGTGGAGAGACAGTAATTAAGAGCATTTGTTAGACGGTTTAAGTGGCATGTTAAAGTAATCCACTATGGATCCACTAATGTGACCTTTTCTATCACCTGAAATTTTGTTCATAAAGCGACTGTGCTAAACGTGCACTGTGAAACCTTCCTCAAAGACACTGACATTGCAATGATTCTCATCTCCCAGAATAGGATGGACTACGTTTATTCATTAATTGACATTTGGGGAAAAAAAAAAAAAAAGAATCTGAGAATGTGTAACTATTGACGTCATCTCCCATCAGTGATGTGGCAGTATCATGTTTGCATCGAGCGTGGATGAGGGTGGATGTCACAACTCTTTTAATTTGTTATGTCATGACCTGGTGTGCCGCCAAAGTTCATGGAGCAGTGATCAGGATCAGAACGTAGTGAAAAGTTTTGTAACCCACTACACGACAAGAATGGCCACAGAAAAAAAAAAAATCTGAGCCCTATTTTATTCAACATGATCAAGACAGCTTTATGGAAATCATCTACGTAAAGTAATATCACATGGTCAGTGTCTATGTGGAGTAATGGTTGGATAGATTTCAATCCTTTGTCATGTGCTTCCATAATGTTCTCAATTAACTATTAATTCTCAGTTGAAGATTCAAAAAGGCAATAATCTGTAAAGGGATCAATGTTCCAGTGTTGAACTGTTGCAAGGGATACTTTGACCCACTGAGCAGGTCTGAAATCTTAATGTTTAGCCACATATGTAGGCCAGGGTGGGGGGGGGTGGGGGTATCCTTTCCAGCGTTGATGTCACTTGGTCTGTTCATGGGGGTGTGTTAAGGTGCACATACGAAGCAGCATGTTTAATGATTACACTACATCTGCACACTGACTTGGAATTGAATGCCATGCATTGCCATTGCGCATTTGACACACACACACACACACTTCTTAGCACTGCCAGAAACCAGGACTTGTCCATCTGCAGGTGCATCCTGATTTCCAAGTGTGCTGATCTGTGTTAATTTGTCTAATAATGGGGGTTTTGGTCAGATATGCCAATATTCGGTTTTTTGTAAATGTATTTCAGCTATTTACAATTTCTTTGACAGAAAGAATGTCTAAGTGTGTGTGTGTGTGCGTGCGTGTGTGTGTGTGCGTGTGTGTGTGTGTGTGTGTGTGTGTGTGTGTGGTTTTTACCAATCTTGTACTTCACTTTCTGAAAGATTTTTGACTGTGAGCCACTTCACGTGTCCTCTGCCAGTTGGTCCAAACCAGATCCAGATATCTGGTATGAACCAGCGTAATATAACAGGCTGTTCCCTGACACACACTTGTGCCCCATCGTAGACTGTTTCATTGACCTCTTACATGCTGTGCCCTCTTTCTGCAATAACTGACCAATGATCTTCCCAGTGCGAGCGATGAGACGACCAACGAGTGAGGTGGCAGCTTTCCACCCTTTTTGTTTTATTTCACTACACTTCTGTGGCAAATCTCAAAAATATGCTGGACGGTGAACATTGTGACCAAATGATTTTTTACAATTGATTTATGTTGTTTTACATGTTGATATTGAGAAGAATCTTAAATATGAGACAAAATGTTTATCGCAATGAATATATTTTATGTGTTGGGAATAGATTTTGCACATTCTTCCTGTCGCCTGTTGATACCACCAATAAGAAAAATGCATTGATTTATTTATTCAGCTCTTAAAGATCTTCAGCAACATCTGCTCTTGCACATTGTCAAACATGAAGTCGGCCCCATTGTAGTGCACTCAGTTTTGCCTGCTATATAATATAAAATGTTAATGTATATACATATGCCTTTATGGACATGTGATTACACTGTGTTATGTTCAGTGGATTTGAATGTGCTGTTCAATATTCTTTGAAGGGTTCTTGCTGAATGATTTGATTGTAGTTGTGATTTTTAATTAAATGGGGAACAAATGCAAACCTGTCCCACGTCATGTATGACAGAAATGTTACTCATTAAATTCCACCCACATGATTTAACTCAGAATAAGCCAATTGAACTTTAGTCAAAGTCAAACCCATTGGATTTCGGGAAACACAGCCTAACTCACCTTTTTTGGGCAAGAGTAAAAAAAATGATGCACCTCTTCAGTCACTGTTTCAGTATAAAAGTCTTTGATCTGTGGACGCTCGTCCCACTTGACAGGCACACAAGACCAACCCGCAAGGATCAAGGTAAGACAGAAAATGAATTGTCGTGCTGGTATAAGTAACCGTAGAGGGTGTTTTTAATTTTAATGCCATTGTATAGTGAATCTGCAATATTTTATTCTTGTGCATATTATTAAACTGCAACGTGAATGTGAATGAAAAGAAGGAAGATGAAATACAATTATTATAATTGATTAACTTTGTTTTTAGCAGTTTTTTTGGTTTTTTTTAATGCATAACTTTGGAGAAAATCGCATCCAGTAGGTGATTCTAAAGTTTCAGTGCTCTCAAAGAATATCACCTTTTACTTCTAGGAATTGAGAACGTTTTATGACAGAACCTGAGATTAGGGGAAGATAAATCGGGGGATAAGAGTTCAATAACATAAACAATGGCTAAACCATTGGTGGCTTTACTTTGTATGTAATCAGTAAAATCTTCATAGCAATTCTATAGTCCAATGCAAGGATGGTAAGATATCTGATCTACTTCCTTGTTCTAGTTTAAAGTCTAATTTTGAATGAGTTGAAAATGAGACTCAGCTCTTATTACTGAAGCATGATCAGGAAGTTTTTTACTTTTATTTTTTAGCACAAGATTTTAATATAGTGCAAATTCCAGCACACATTAACATGCCTTTAGATACAGTAAGACATTGCCTACACTCAACATGCATATGTTTTAAATAGTAGAATGCACATTGTCATATTATTGAGCTGGGCAGGATTGAGAGTTGCACACATGAAACTATGCACTTAAATATAATCAGTAAAATTCACTTTTTAATCCTTCTCCTGTTGCAGTTCCATCATGGTGCAAAGAGTAGCAGTGATCGGGGCCGGCCCCAGTGGCCTGACCGCCATGAAGGCTTGTCTGGATGAGGGCATGGTGCCAACCTGCTTCGAAAGCAGTGATGACATGGGCGGACTGTGGAAGTTCAAGGCAAGTCACCGATTTAGAAAGAACAAAAGCTGACAACCGTTTTGTGTTAATGCCCCGATGCCCCAGTCGTTTCATATAAAACTGGATGACGATGATTAAGTTGCTGTCAAACTTACCAATCCTTATTCCTCCTCTTCCCTGCAGGAAGTGTCTGAGCCAAACAGAGCCAGTATCTATCGTTCCCTCACGATCAACATTTCCAAGGAGATGATGTGCTACAGTGACTTCCCCATCCCTGCTGATTACCCCAACTACATGCACCACTCCAAAATCCTGAAATACTTCAGGATGTATGCAGAACACTTTAAACTGCTGGAACACATTCGCTTCCAGGTAACTCAACATGACAGAAAAGAATTCCATATGTTTTACTTCTAGTTATGTCCATAGATTAATACTCACTCAATCACTTCTCAATTGTATATCTCAGACCTCAGTGAAGAGCGTCAGACAGAGATCAGACTTTGCTCGCACTGGTCAGTGGGAAGTGGTGACTGAGACCAGAGATGGACAGGAGGAGCGGCATGTCTTTGATGCAGTTATCTGCTGCGCCGGTCACTACACCTATCCTAACCTGCCACTCAAAGACTTCCCTGGTAAAGACTTCCCCGTTTTACAAAAATCTCACCCGGCTCACAAAATGAGGGAGATTTTTACATTATATGCTGAAATACTAACATTACTGCAGGATCGTGTAATTTTTCACCTCTTGTTCTTGGCAACAAGATTCCTACATCTGTTCGAACGCACGTCGCCATTACAGCAGGCAGAGTAACACCATTTATGAAAATGTAATTGTGCTTTGTTGCAGGAATTGAGACGTTTGAGGGAAAATACTTCCACAGCTGGGACTACAAGGGGCCTGAAGACATGTACGGGAAGAGAGTGGTGGTCATCGGCATCGGTAACTCAGGTGGTGACATCGCTGTGGAGGCCAGCCGAGTGGCAGATCAGGTGAGGAAGTAATTCTTGATTGCATTTGTCTTCTTTTGATGCGACACGTTGATTCACGATTATTAACACAAGTTGTGTCCTGTCTTGTCTTCTCGTTCTGCAGGTGTATGTGAGCACTCGTCGCGGTGCTTGGGTTATCCGTCAGGTTTCTGACAACGGCCTGCCAGTGGACATGAAGTACAACACACGCTTTGTCCACATCTTGTTCCAGCTGCTGCCGATCAACTTCCTCAACTGGTTTGGTGAGAAGAAACTCAATGCCATGTATGACCACACCATGTATGCCCTCAAACCCACACACAGGTAGGTGCTGTCAGGATCACACAGGTTATTGCTCTGCATAAAATCTGACTATTTTTCACGTGTGCAGGAGTATGAGTTACTCTGCATCTGTCCCGGACATCAGAATTTCTCTCCCTTTGTCCTCTGATCTACCTTTTTCCGCTGCCTCATCAGGCTCTTCAGTCAGATCCCGGTGATCAACGACGACCTGCCTTTAAAGATTCTGTGTGGGTCAGTCATTGTCAAACCAAATGTGAAAGAGATCCGCGGCTCCACCGTGGTCTTTGATGATGGCAGTGTTGTGGAAAAGGTCAGAGAATTGTGTCTTCTAGGACACCCACATGAACCTTTGTTCACTTCGAGCACAATTTGAGCTTATCACTAACTTTTCTCCTCCTTGTTACAGGTGGATACAATTGTATTTGCCACAGGATACAACTACGATTTCCCCTTCCTGCCAAGCAGTGCTCTGTACAAGTCTGGGCACCGTGTGGGTCTGTATAAGCACATTTTCCCCCCCAACTCGGAGCACCCAACTCTGGCTGTTGTGGGTTTCATCCATGCTCTTGGAGCCATCATGCCTCAGGCTGAAATGCAGGCCCGCTGGGTCGCACGTGTTTTCAAAGGTGAGGCTGGCTTCATATCCGGTTTATCACCTGCCATTAGTCTGGAGTAGATACTTCCCAAGCACATGTCAGTCTGTTCACCCCTATCTGTCTTCTGTGTTTTGCTCCTCAGGACATAAAAAGCTGCCCTCAAACAAGGCCATGATCAAGGCTGTTGAAAAGGACACCAAAGACATCGACAAAAAGTAAACCCCCCAATATTTGTTGCCTCATAAATTTTGCAACCAGTATTGTCCCTTTTTTCTGTCCTATAAAAAGTTAGATTAATAAGTTTCTAAATTGTATTTTGGCCACTTGGGGGCAGCAGAACAAGTTGTAAGCACAATGACACACTGATATATTGTCACCATAAACAGTTGCCTATTGCACATTAGCATTTATTTGGAGTCATGTTTGCAAGTTCAATTTTCACTCTCCTTTTAATGTTAACTTTTTTGGGGTTCGTGGGTGGGGGAGGGGCAGCTGCCTGATGCGCCTAGAAAATAAGTTGACGAGAGCAGAGCTGTGTGTGGAAAAAAACCAAAATGCTCCTTAGAGTCGAGGGATAATTCTCTGTGGGTTTGTGACTATGAGCAGCCACTTTCACACTACAGATATTACTTTGATCAAGCTTTAGTAAAAAAATTTTGATTAGTGCAGCTTTAATCACAATTAAGTATCTTAAATACTCCTGCCGCTTTTATAACTTCTCGAGCAACTTTGAGCAACTTCTCAAATTGAATTATTTTATTCATGGATAGCAAAACCACCTGAGTACAGACAAATAATGCTACATTTTATATTCATACTGAACTCATACTATACTGAGTCATTAATTTCTGGTTTATCCTCTGCACAGCTACATCGTGTCAAAGCTGACACCCCTGCAGGTGGACTTTGTTTCCTACATGGATGACATAGCTGGAGAGGTCGGAGTGCGCCCAAGTCTCCCCTGGCTCTTCTTCACAGACTACGCACTGTTTAAGAGGGTTTTGTGGGGACCTGTCACGGCCTACCAGTACCGCTTGATGGGACCAGGGAAATGGGAAGGAGCCCGCAGGGCAATATTCACCCAGTTTGACCGCATGTACCAGCCCCTAAAAACCAGACAGGTCTGAAATAAATGTTGTTTCTCCTACATTCTATAAGTCTTGTGTGTAATGTTAAATATATGTACACCCCACATCATTTTAACATGAAGTACAGTATACATATGTAAACGTATTGTTCCATCTCTTCCAGCTGGTGGAGCAAGAGCCCTCAAATTCTGGCCGCCTGATTAAGCTGAGCCTGACCCTCATGGCCGGAGGAGCTGCTGCCTACTACGTCCATGTGCACAACCCAACCACCATCTCCACCCTGCTGTCCAAGCTCCATCCACATACAGTCTGAACATGCTACATGTGAAAAAAACCTCTGAAACATACGCGCGCGCACACACACACACACACACACACACACACACTGAAGGAGCTTTTGCTGTTTAGAGAAAAAAAACTCTCACCCCCACAGGGTGAGTGCAGTGTTCAAAATACTCAAAAGACCAGTGAATGTCCACACCAAAGAATTTAGTTCAAATTGTTTAGTGAATCTTTTCAGCAAGCAATGAACAATTACAGAATTCTGGATCAGATGTGCCTTTTCCTAACCAATAACAAGTGTTGGTCAGTCCACAGTCTGACAACCTAACTTTCCCTGATCCAGTGTATTTATACAAGTACAAACAAAGAAATGTGCATGGGCGTTTTGTCGTCTTCTGATTGGCTCTGCTGACTTCCTCCTTCCCATCTGACTCCGACCTCAAATGTCACCTAAAGCTCAGCACGCTCAAAGGAAGACAGTTAATGCATACATATAAATTACCACTAATCTACCTCTGTTACCTCCGGCTGCCCCCCTACACATGCCCATAGGGTGATCTTTATCAGTGGTTGTAAATAGTTTCCCGGAGGCAGATGTTTAAACGACCACTCACCCTTAGCACCTAAATATCCACTAGTATAAATCATTAAACAGTTTTAACTTTAATAGTCTAAAATACTACAACAACACACACACACACACACACACACACACACACACACACACACACACCAAATACCATATCTACTGTTTCTAGATCCCCTGAGAAAATATAGTTCAGTATGCTGCCGTTTGGGTTGTGATTATGGCCAATGACTGTAGGGGGCACTGTCTGAGCTGCTGATTTGTGCAACAGTTATTATTGTTTCTTTTTGTTTAATTTATTTAAATTTTTAAACTTCAGTTTCTCAGTTATAACTAAATACTGAAAAAAATAAACAATCACCCGATGTATGAGAAAAATGCAAAACAGGGTTTTCAGTGTCACAGTCACACACTTTTGTTCACCCACAAACCTTCCTGACCTCCACATTCTTACAGTACTTTCCCCCTGCACTAGGGGTAGTAGCTAAATGTGTCTCTTATTATTTTGTCATTTCTGTGTTCTGTGTCTGTTGAGATTTACTGGATAGTTAACAACTAAGCTAACCAGGCGTATTCATGTCCTATTTAACTTTAAGTCCCCATGAAGATAGAATATTTTTCTGGTGTGAATAAACCATTATCTCATCTGAGTTTCTCCTTGTGTTCAGCTTTATTGGAATGTCAACATTGAAATTGAATACCTAGAGTCTTTGGAAAAGAAAAATCCAAGGAAGTCTTAGTATAAAATAATGGCTGACACCAACACATTTTGGCTAAAAGGTTTCCAATAATAGAATAATATGCATACTAGTGACCATTAATGAAACAAAAAAGACCAAGTTATTTGGAGGATTCATTGTAAATACAGCTACATACAGCAGGCAGCAGTCATTTCTATATTAGTACAATGTCGTCATCGTCTCAGTGAGCAGGCTAGATATAAAAGACAAACAAAAAATGAGCCCTTCTGATCCTCAACATGGAACCTCCTGTGAGACAAAGATCACCCCTAACAACCTGTTAAAGGAAGTGTTGCTTTAACAACGTGCCCTTACTTTGAGCTGATGAAAGCGCTTATTGGCCACTGGGAGATCTGAAAATTTTCCATGAACTTTTCCATGCTGAGCAATCAGTGGACTGAGCGAGCACTGCAATTTCAGAGAGAGAACATATACTGAAATTTTAAACCTAATTGAAATAAATTAATAATTCAGACTCCTTTGGTGAATACTGATAGATTTGTACAGATCAGTAAAAAATATTTTCCCGGTTCCCTCATTTATAGGATGATCCCATTATAAATGAACATCTCACACATGTTTGGACAATACGAAAGCAGTTTGGAGTCAAGTCAGGGGTTCTTTAAGGAAAGGGGAAATAATGTGAAAGATTTTAAATTCATTTATATATAGTATTATAGTTAAACTGTCAAATCATGCTCTCCTTAATAATGGCAATCCAACAAAAATTAAACAGTGTTAGTTTCTGTATGTATTATTAAAATAGTAAACCTACTGTACTGAACATCACATTCCTCTGACAGACACAGTAGTGGAAATTTCCATTAGGCTGGGCAAAGTCTACCCCTCTCTGTCCATGTTACTTTTCTGTCCTTGATGCTTTTTTTTCCTGAGCCATTATCTCATTCCTCCCTTACATGCGCCCTTAGATCCTCTCATGCATGTTTTCTTTGACTGCACTGACCTGTCTAATGGACTGTACTCTTTCCACATCTGTGCTAATAAACGTAGCTCAAACATCACCAACTGAAAACATATTGTCAACTCCAGTGCATGCTGCACATAAGTGACTGGATGACAGGTTGAGACCTCTGGAAGAAGCTCAAAATAGAACTGCCCCTCCTTTGTGCTGACAGGAGCTGGTAGAGTTGGTTTGGGCTGGATGTGTCACAACTATCAGGGTTTGAGGGGTAAGGCTGGACCCAAATGCAGCCAACACATGGGAGACGGTGCAGACAGGTTTATTAACTTAAAGAGCTTACAAGACTGGTGAAGCACAGGGAAACACAAGAACCTAAACAACAGGCCAAAACACAGGGAACCACAGGGGGTGACAACAGGGGACAAGAACTGACAACATGAACGGACTAAAGACAAACCAGACATGAACAGCTTGAGGGAAAACCATGGATGAACAGATCGAGGAAAATCCAGAAATTAACAGACATGAACAGACTAAGGACAAACCCAGAGACAACAAAGACAACAGACAAACAGGAGCACAAAGACTATATAGACAAGGGAGGCAAGGGTGATCACACAGGTGAAACACATTAGGGCGGGGCAGACAATCACCACACAGAAACAGGACCAAGACAGGAAGCAAAAACACTGAGACACACAAGGAAACCAATTACAAAATAAAACAGGAAGTGAGAAAAGTCCAAACAAAACTAACAAAAGGTGTCTGCCATAGCAAACCATGACAGGATGCCTCCCTGTGGAGGTAATCTATGCATAGGGCAGAGCCTGAACATGCAAGGAGGAGTAACATTTCCCATCTGGCCTGGGAACACCTCGGGATGATCAGGAACTGGAGGAAGTAATTTGGAGGGTGTGGATGGATGAATGGATGAATGGATGGATGGATAGATGGATGGATGGAGCTCTTAGTGCCATTTTCACTCATCATCTGGAGAGAAATGGAACGCTTTATTAAAGTGTGCTAGGAGCCCGCAAGGCAATCTTCACCCAGTTTGACCACATGTACCTGCCCCTAAAAATGTGAAAGGTTATGTGAAAATGAAGTAAGTATGAAGTATAACCAAGGACATGTGAAACATAATCTTTTCCATTGTTTTCTCCAGCTGGATGCACAACAGGCTTCGACCACTGGTCATCTGATCAAGCTGAGCCTGACCATCATGGCTGGTGAAGCTGCTGTCTATTACATACATGTTCACGACCCAACCACCATCCCCACCCTCCTGTCCAAGCTTCGTCCCCAAACAGTGTGAACATGCTGCACATGCTGAAGCAATACTTCAGTGTCTCATCCTCTATCTCTGTCCATGTTTACTGTTTCTAGATCATTTGGGAAATATTGCTAAAGCAGGAGATCTCAACAGAGACGACCAGATATTTGTCACTTATTTGGTACCTTGTGATGTCATGCTCTGACTCATTTTACTGTAGCAGGTTGTAGTAGTAACAATGTTTCCAACTTGACTACTTTGAAGTAAAGTACCATGAAATACCTTACAGAAGATTATTTTTCAGGCACCAGCAGCCATATGTTGCATATCATCTGATTAAAGGATATGTTCAAACATACTCATACAATATGTGCAATGAAAGAGTTATTGAGCTCTACCTGAAACAAACTGCAGAAAATTCAATTATATACATTGCAAACGTCCCTCAATCACATGAGTCCTGAAAAACAAAATTGTTGTGTGGTAGAAAATTAAATACAATAACTATAATATAATGCATTCAAAAAGATGTGTCATGATATAAGTCTTCTGGCCACTAGGCAGCCTGTTTTACCAGGCATCTATTCCTCAGGAGCAGAAGGGCAGGTAGGGGCGTGTAACTAAGTTACCAGGGCCCCAACACAGGGAGGGGGGCCCTCACAAATCCTGGAATTAAAGCATTGGGTTTTTTTACCTGTAATTTCAAAATTGACAGTTTTGGCACAGTCAACTGTTACTGTTGGCAACTTAAATAGTTTGACTGACCATTTTTTGTATCTAAAACAATATCAGAGCTAAATGCCCTCCCCCTGTGGTGTAAATGGTTTAGTCCACTCCTGCACTGGGTAGACTTGTTCATTTCCCTTCCGTGTCACATGTTCTGCACAACACAGCATTCAGAATATATGAAGACATTTCCACTCCACCAGACAGGGTCAAAGTCCCTCCACACAGTACTGTTTAACTGATGAAGTGATAAGCAACAGCTCAGTTCATGTGAGTTTTCAGACTGTTTAACATTTGGTCACAGCTGCACAGGACTTGCAGTCAGCTTGCTGGAAAAGGTGAGAGCAGCTAACATGTACTCAGACTTCAACAGTACCAGTAGTGTTGTTCAACAATGATGACACCAAGTTTTGTGCCAATGATGTGCTGCTGATTGTTCCTGTGCCAAAAATGGGTCAGACACGCAGACTGTTAAATGATTTACTTCCTCAAAATTTGAACAACATTCCTATGAGTTTTGAAATAGTTAATGCTGTGAGACACTTGACACTGCAGTGCTTAAGAAGTTACAAACCCACTGCTGAAAATCATTCTGTTTTACTTGGTACTGAGGGGTAGAGGGGAAGAGACATTCACCCATTTAATGTGTCTTGTCCTTCTATTAGGTGGTATACCACTTAGATGCTGCTGCATGCTTCTTTTTAGCTTATCAAATGGTGTGGTCACCATTTGATAAGCTGAATTTGTGTCAGTTTAGGGGTCCTTCATATGAAAAAGTTTGAGAACCACTGTTTTAAAAATTCTGTAAACAATTGTCACTGCCACTAGATATCACACTAGACCACCAGCATCTCAGACCAAAGCTGCTTGGTCTTCCACACCTCTGATTTCTGTTTGGCCTTGAACCCCCCCCCACACACTTTCTTCACATGCTCAATCAGCAAGGTGTTAAGACACTCAGTGAAAGTGGCCAATAAAAACACGAGAAGCTCAAATTAATAAAGTTAGCCTACATGAGAGCCAACAAAAAACAATCAAGCCACTACATCTAGCAGCTCGTAGGGCTCTCCATCTCAAGAAAGATAAAACAGTACTGGCTCCATAGTTGGACTGGGAAAGAAATTCAGCTTTGAACTTAAGTGTTGCGAACAGTCGCATTTGACACTGATGGAGCCAGTAAAAACGATATGGATGTTTTGACAGTCCACCGGCCAGACAGAATTTGAGCTGGCGGTCCCCACTGCACCTACCTGCCTTAGTCTCCGCGCTTGGGTCCTCCCTGCCTGTATCTCAAAAACTATTGGATGGGTTGGCACCAAACACTAACTAGTAAAATATGAGCATATAGCAGACTAAAATAATATGATAAACCTGTTAAATACAGTACATCAGCATGTTAGGATTCTTACTTTTTTCATGTTAGCATGCTATTATTGGCATTTAGCTGAAAGCAGGATTGCCTCACAGAGCTGTTAGCTTGGCTGCAGACTCTTTCTGATACATTATGTCCTTCCCTTCACAAGTGTTCAGTAATGGTTCGACGTGTGGCGGTGATTGGAGCAGGCAGTTCGGGTCTGGCCTGTGTCAAGATCTGTGTGGATGAGGGCCTGGATCCTGTCTGCTTTGAAAGCAGCGATGACATTGGCGGCCTGTGGAGATTTAAGGTGAGTGCAGCTTTAAGAGCATCCCACATATTAATCTTGATGTTTAGTCTTGCATTCACGATATATGAACAAAGATTGTGTAGCTTGTGTTCAACAATAATTAACAGCAAAACGTCCTTATCACAGTGATGCTCTCATCGGCACTGTCTTGTTTTTCTTTGTGTCCACAGGAGTCACCTGAGGCAGAGCGATCCAGCATCTATCGCTCCTTGGTGGTCAACACCTCAAAAGAGATGATGTGTTTCAGTGATTTTCCCATGCCAGCTTACTTTCCAAACTATATGCACAACTCTCAGCTCCTGCAGTACTTCACACTCTATGCTGAGCACTTTCACTTACTCAGATACATTAACTTCCAGGTTAGTCCTGTTTTACCATGCCAAAAGTCTTATTCAAAATTATCTACATAATATCATGTAAAGTCTAAGATATTAATTTGCTTCATTGTGCACATTCATGATTCAGACCACAGTGAGGAGTGTTACACAAAGACCAGATTTCTCTCTGTCCGGTCAGTGGGACGTAGTGACCATAAACAGGGATGGAGAGGAAGAGAGACACATCTTTGATGCAGTCCTGGTGTGTTCAGGTCACTACACCCAGCCGGCCTTACCACTGTCAGAATTTCCAGGTCAGTAAACAAATAGATATCGCTTCTAAAACAGTTTTGTTCAACACACTGTACACTGCCATACAAGTTTTACAGAATTTGATGGAGGATTGAAGTGGGTTTGATTTATTTTGCGTCTTGTTTTCCTTTGCGGTTGCACCATCTGTATCTCCCCAGGATATGAGATGTTTTCTGGCAGGTGTTTTCACAGCTGGGAATATAAAGATGCAGATGCCTGCAGAGGAAAGAGGGTGGTGGTGGTTGGCATTGGCAATTCTGGGGGAGATATTGCTGTGGAGATTAGTAGATCTGCAGAGAAGGTAGGATAGAGAAAGAGTTGAAAAGCTTTGTCTCCAATTCTACAGGACAACAGTGACCAGTGGACTTGAAACAGATGATATGTACACGTATTCTTTCATATATTGTGAGGGTTTTATTTTACAATTATATTGCACGATAACGTTCAACATTCATCAGCATTGTCTTTTAATTGTATAGGAACAGTTTGCTGATATTAAATATCATACATTATTTCTATCCGTCTCATTTTTTCTGTATAGACCTAATAATGTTACACTAACAAGGATATATGCCCCATGTATTCACATCATCTTCTTATTCTCTCTGATAGACATTTCTCAGCACACGACAGGGGGCCTGGGTAGTGGGCAGGATGTCTACCAATGGTCTCCCCCTGGACATGACAGCTATCACCAGGCTCAACAACATCCTCATGATGCTTCTCCCCAAAGCTCTGGTCAACTGGGCAACAGAGAGAGCACTGAACCACAAATATGACCACAGACTGTACGGCCTGAAGCCCAGACATAGGTGACACATGTTCTTTACCTGGATGTTGTTGACTCCTCTCTGCCTCATGATCCCAGGTGTCCTGTCACACACCTTCAAAAATCTAACCCTTTGGTTTAGATATACATTGTACCTTTAATGCCAACATAAGTAAGTCACAGTAACAACTACATATTCTTCTAGACATGAGAATGAGCTAATACAACAGAGCAATTTTCAATGTGAGATCACATATGAAACAAAATAATATAATATTTATTATCTCATCACTTTCCCAGACTTTTGGACCGAAGGCCTCTGATCAATGATGATCTTCCTGGTCGAATCCTTCAGGGGGCGCTAGTCATGAAGCCCAACCTGAAAGGGTTTGTGGATTCAGGAGTTGTGTTTGAAGATGGCACAGTGGAGGAGAACATTGATGCTGTGGTCTTCTGCACAGGTTATAAAGGAAACTTCTCATTCCTGCCTCCAGCTCTGTCTGAGGGGCCTGATGGAGAGATGACATTGTACAAGTAAGTAAACTGATAACTTTTATTATGTACTTTTTATGCTTTATTATGCTTTACCATGGACAGCTTGTATACAAAATGTAATAATTAATAGTTTTATTTAAATGCCATATGCTTTGATTTTTACACAAAATGACATTCATTTGTGGACATTTTTATAAAGTTTTTAATAAAAGCAAAATTAAATGTATGATAATCAAAAATGATTACTCATTGAACTAGGTTGTAACGATACATCTGAAATGTCAGATTGTAAGATACGTTTCTTCGTTACAGTCACTCATGAATGAGGACCTTATTTGGATCTTAATTGTGTAAGGATTTTCATTTATTATTGTGATAGAAAATTATAATTTTAAAGGATGACTTTACTTTTTTCTTTTTTTTTTAAATTTCAGGAGGCTGTTTGCTCCGTCTCTACAACGCCCCACACTGGCCATCATGGGACTTTTCCAAACAAAAGGACCAATCATGCCCATTGTAGAAATGCAGGCACGTTGGGCTGTTAAGGTCTTTACAGGTAAACACTCAAAGCTTTATACAACACACACACACACACACACACACACACACACACACACACACACAGGATTGATGAGCAACATGTGTCAGTCTGTGCTGTTTGCCTTGAAGGTTTGAGTCATCTTCCATCTAAGAAGAAAATGCTGGAAGTCATTGAGTCTGAGAGAAAGAGAAACATGAACAGGTAGAAATCATCTTCACACTGATATCCCTTAGATGGATCAGACAGATTATTAATGTCCTTCCTGTGGAAAGCTGAAGTTCAACTCAAAATGTGTATTGTTGATAATGACATATGAAGGAATCCTCCTTTGTTTTCTCAGCTACCCCTGCCCACGACAGGCTGCTCTCCAGGTAGATTACATCCCATACCTGGATTTCATGGCCAAGCAGGTCAGTTCAGTTCAGCTTTGTATAAAACTGTGTTACCATGTGTATGTACAAAAGACACAATCATGTTAGACTTCCAATTACAGGTAGGAGTTCGACCAAACTTCCTGATACTACTTCTGAGAGATCCTGTGCTATGGGTGAAGGTCGTTTTTGGTCCCTGCACTCCGTATCAGTATCGTCTCACTGGCCCTGGTCAATGGGCGGGAGCCCGACACGCTATCCTTACTCAGTGGAAGCGGGTTGCTCAGCCTTTCACAACCAGAGCGGTACCAGAACCAGAGACCAGGGCATCGGTCATTTTTTCCCCCTGGCTGTTGACGTTTGGAGGAAGCGTGATAATGGCTGTGTTTCTGTCTAGAGATAAGATCATTCCAGCGCTGCAGGGTGCAGCTCAGATTCTGGACAGGAGCAAGATTTTTCTGAGGGACTCCTGGTTCAACAGTTAACCACAAGAACATGATATAAAATGTGTAAATAGACACTTACAGATCTACTATGATAAATACATTTGCAACATTATCTAAAACACAACAAACCAGAGGGCACACAGGTCTGGGAACTGTACAGAGTCATCTACTATATTTCTGGTGTTTTCCTCTTGTGTACTGAGAGAAAGCCAGCCTCCCACTTTTGATGTGGTGTACAAATACGATAGACAACACAGCTGACAAGCTAGAATAGCTTCCTCTATTTTTTCCATCTCCTTAAAAGGTCAGCACAGTTAAGACGAAAGTTTTTTTTAATTTTTATTTTATTGAAAATAATGAAATAACAATTATAAAAGATATAGACATGTAAAACAAAGAAGAAACAAAGCGAGGCAGTAATTATAACACTACAAAAGAATAGAAAATAGTGCAGATTGTCTCTTTGCTTAGCCCATCAAAATAACAGGAATAATTAATATTCATTTTGAACTTTTCCAGAAGATGCAGGATATACTTCTATATATATATATTTCTTTCATTTTATTGTTATTACAATCTGATATCCTTCATGCTTTTTTTTTCCAATCCCGAGTCATAGAAAACAGAAGACCAGAAAGTCTGCATTGGGGGATCTTGTATCCTACAACTAATCTGCTTGTTACGTCTTTTTTTGGGGGGGACTTCTAAATCAAAACCTGCGAAGCACCTTTTGAAATGAAATCAAAAACAACAGCATCTTGTTTTGATGTAGAAATTCAACATGAGACATTATTAACCTACTGTAATTTAAGGTTTCTACATAGAATGATAGTGCTACTGAGCCGTTTCTGAATAAAGTTTTATGTTTAAATTGAATATCTAGGTTATTTTTTTCCATTATATATTATGCCTGTATCTATATATAGGTATGGATATATAAACCTATGTATACCTTTAAACTTTATTTTATTTGGTATTAAAAAAAGTCTTAAATGTAACAAAGCAAAAAAAGCAGGAATGTGTTTTAACAACATCTCACTGTTAGTTTGGTTATTTTCTCCTCCAAAAGACTCATGGTGGAGACTCAGTGTTTTGTCACAGTGAGGTACAGCTGTGTTGAAGTGTAATAACCAGAGCTCAGCTGGTGGTGTCTGGAAGACACTGATCATACTGTGATGTTTCTGGACATCTTGGCGCCCCTGAGGAGACAGGTCTCTTCATTACAATACAACATTAGTTTCTTAAAATCCCTGTGTGATTCTAACATTGTCAAGTTTCTGATCATTTTTTGCAGGAGTTCCTTTGACTCAAAGTGTCTCTGTACTGAGGCGCAGGTGACTTACAGGTCCTGACCATGTTTTATGATCCAATACTACAATTTAAATCTAGTTTTTTCTTTATTATATAACTTACAGTACACATTTTAGGCATGCACTAAACAGTTTAGATACATGTTACAGCTGAATGGCTCTGTATAATGAAGTAAGTTAGTTGTTTCTTTATGTTGTAATCTCCAGAGTGTCAGTATGATCTGCACAGGATCTACACACAGACACTCTGTAACCTCAGCACCAACAAAATACTGAAATCAGAAGTGTGGTTTCACCTGTTCAATGTCACTGACACAGACATAAAACTATCTGATTTGACAGCTGTTTTCCAGGAGGTAACATCTGGAATAGTTGTTGGATTTATAGACTCTTAACCAAAATGCCAGAATCGGTCCTGATCACAACCATGTGATCCTCACTTTCCCTTTAATTTCCAGGTCTAGATAATTGTTAATCATTAATCACTCTTAGGGAGGCACACCTGTGTATACACATGATTCTTACAAAGGAACCGCTGGATCACAAATAATAATCACAAAATAGTGCCCCTCTACAGAGTCTGCCTGCAGTCTTCTCTCAGTATCAGGTGTTTACTGCAGAGCGAGCAGTAATGTAACACGTGTATTGGACGGGCGGAGACGGACTTTTAGAAAGAAAGCGCGCATGAAATTAATTGCAACAGATTTCTTCCTCCTCTTTGGTGCCCTTCTAGCTGATGGTGCACTAAACAACCTACACCTAACCTGCACAGTCGGTACTGAGAAAGGCATCTGTTCTTATAAAATATACAATGACCACACTTGGCTAAATGTGTGGCTCTCTGCTGATGTTTGTTGTAACAGTGGATTGTGCTACAGTCCTCTTTCTGGGAGTCTCAATTAGCACAATCAGACCTTCAGCAAACACTGTCACTACTGCAAGCTTAAATGCCATATTGAATTTAATAAAAAAAATGTTTCATCAATTGTTCTTTTTATACATTCTATCAACTCAATATTTGTACAGTGGTAAAAAAAAAAAAAAAAAAAGGAAAAAAAGTGGAAAAAAAGTGGAAAAAAAGTGCTGATCCTGAGATGTTTTAGAAGAAGGCACACTGAGCTCAGAGCTGCTGGAAACAAATCAGACGTTTAAATCTGCTCTGGAGAGCTCCATGACCACCAGGACCTCTCTCCAGTAACTTGAATCATCTGTTGCTTGATCAAGATTCGTTCATTCGTGTTGACCGAAAATCGGTCATGTGCTCCCATGTGAGTGTGTGTTTTTAGACAATCTATCCACACAGCATTGAGTCAGCGTCAGTCTTCTTGCGCTGTCACAGCTTCGTACTGCGGCCGTCTGTAGAGGCAGTAGTGCTGAGTCATGAAGAGGATGTCAAACACCACAGAGAACAAACCCAACCCGAACTTAGTGGGATCACCAAATATCAGCCTCCACTCATCTGAGGAGAGACACACACACATGACGGTCAGTGCAAACAAGCAGCTCTGTCAGTCAGATATACAGTAAACCATCTGTTGTGTAAGATGTGTGTGTGCTATCACCAGCAGGTCTTAATATAAATGCTGCTGGAAGAGCTTGTTTGAGTTTTCTGGTGCCAAATCAGATTCGACCAGTTATTAAACCCAGGGTTCACTGACTTTTCCCACCAGCTCTCTGAATATTTAATGGGTGTGTTCGGTAAAAACATGAAAGATTATAACTGTTTGTGTGTTATTAGCTTAAGCGCATCGTGACTAATTAATACAGAAAACCAGGTCATTCCAAAGGGGTAGGGCGATGATTAAAGTGATCACAATTTCGTCGTGACAATAGCACGACCTGACTACGTATAGGATTGTGCAACCCTACCAAAAAGGTTCACATACTTCTTGGTTCTTGCACTAAATCACCTTTAAGTCAAGAATATAGTGCAGACATCTTTGCGTGATTAGTGATCCAACCCAAGAAACTCAATTTTGTTTATTTTTTTACTTTATCAAATGGAAAACCTTCTTTAATCTCATTCAAATATGTGGCTGTTACATTTACATTTGAAAACTGTCTGCTCTAAATGCTACAAACAATACCAGATGAAGTACATCACAGGTCATATAAAGCTAAAGTACTTACCATTGTTGTAAGACTGTAAGATCATCTGTAGAATACTGAGGATTCCACCGGTGAAGTCCAACAACACATTCCCAATACTCCACCCCTCAGTGCTCTTTCGTCTGTAGTTCATGTACGCCTGGAAACAGTCAGAAAGCAGGCAACACTGTCATCATCTGTCAGTGATAATTCCCCCCATGACAACAACAAGATAATTCTGTGGAACAGCACTGAAACAGACTCTCTTTGCGTATGTTGTATAGATTTTACAGTAAACATGGAATCAATGAAACTGCAGTTTTTAAATCAGTGTATCTTCTCTACACAGAGTGAGCAGAAAAATACAGAAAATTGTACATTGTAATTCAGTTCAACAGTTGTGTAACAGTTCCTGCCTTTATGAAATTTAGAATCTCAGTTTTTGACAATGTCAGTGAGGTGAGTCAACTCTCATCTGTAGTGAGGCTGTAGTTTGTGCTGTTGCTTTGTTTTATTGTATCGTTTTCCCAATATACTTTCAGAACAAACAACGGCAGTCTTAAATAATGTAAACTCAACATTTTATCAAAGATAGTATTTCCTGCATGGCTACTGTGTTTCAGTGCATTTTATTCTCCCTGTGTTTCCATCTTTTTTTGGTGTCTGTGTGTGTGAGTGCAGCTTACCTGCGGCACATATTTGACCAGAGTGACTGCTAGTTTGATGTATGAGAAATAGTAGAGGTAATCCAGCCAGGTGATCTGTTTTGCTACAGCCAGAAACAAGCTGACCAAGGCAAACGCCCAGGCAAGCAGCAACAAAAAAAAGGCCGTCCAGGAGACCTTTTGACCCCCCCTCTGAAGGAGAGATGGCACAGTGGAGTCAGTGATGTCTGCACGTCCACACATATCATATCACACACATGACTGAATCAACTGCTTACAACTACAGTATGTAACTTTTCTCTAATAAGTTTTAGTTGACATATGCTCCAAAACATAACCTCATGTGGAGAGGTGCTATCAGAGGCGTCTGTGACCAGAGTCATTAAACAGCCTGGCAGCAGTGCAGAGATATTCCCCTCTAAAGCGTCTGTCGCCTTTGTAACCAATCAGAGAAGGCCAGTGTCTGAGGTGGCAGCTCACAGCTGTCAATCAATATGCTAACACGCTTCTGGTCTGCTGCTCCTCTTGCACTGAGGCTTCAAGCTAGCGCTAGTCGCTACGGCTAAACTCACAAGGCTGTGGATCCGGACACACATAGAAAGAACGTCCACTCTATCACAAGCATCTCTACATTACAGACACACACCTCATACACAGCCGCCTGGCCGATGTACACCAAACAGAGCAGGACAGCATGGAGACTGAAGAAGACGTCATTGGCGTTGACAGGGTTAATTCCATTCGGGTTCTTGTTCAGAAACTCCTCCTGCAGGGCAGGGACACAGCAACTTTACAGACACCTGACACTGTATACACTGTACGTGCATCACTAAAAAACCTACTGTGGCTAAGTTGGGCTATTAAATGCGTGATCCAAACCCTACACTGTGTTGCATCAATTTAAATATACCAACAAAATGTTTCTGAACAGTTTGTCGTCACTGACCTGAGATTCAGGCTGAAAGCAGTGACCTGGGAGGGAAATTCATCAGACAAAAATGTGGCATTGTATCTGATTAGGTAAACATGAATATAACTGTCATTTACCAGAATGCTGAAATCAGACAGCACTGTGAACAAGGACAGGAGCCATGCGCCAAATGTGGCCTTTACTTCAAGTTTCCCTTTTTTTTTTTTTAAATAATAAGTTTAAGATGCCTCCCTGTTTACCGATGTGTTCCTGTTGCTGTGCTGAGCGCTCCCACTATAGGACCGCATCCTTTGTGAGACGTGGTCTATGAAGGCATTGCCTTTATGGCCACTGTCAACCGCGAAGGCAAAACTGAAATGAAACTGTCTGGTCTATGGAGCTTTTCCTATTTATCCTGAGTCACTGTTTTATTTCCGCATTTGGAAGGAGCCATGAAGGAGTCATGAAGGAGCCTTTGAAATGGGACAACCTTGTTGCGCCACTGTGACCTAGTCAGTCTTGAAATGCAGCCTTCAAAGGATGCAGCCCCCTGAATTGAGACACAGCTTCTATCAGTTTTAAAGGAAACAATCCCAGGAACTTGAACAAATCAAACATTATTCATTCATGTCCATTTCTCCTGGTAATGTGAGGCTCATAGAAGATTCCCATTCTGTAGCCGCCTACTACAGTACAGTTATGTATATGACTGCAGATTGTTGGTTACAGTGGTCCCCCTGTGGTTTAGCAGTTCATGTCTGAAAGGTTTCTCCAGGCTCAGCAGTACTTAACACAACTGGTAGACTGATCTTCATGTGCATGAGCCGTGGAGTTCCCTTTTAAAGGAGGGAGGAAGTTACCTTTATATATGGGATCCAGAACAGCCCTATATTGAAGACACTGTAAGCGATGAAGCCAGTAAGGTTGAGAGCCAGGAAGTCAAAGTTGAGACCTACAACACTGAAAATAAATATGTTGGTGTTATTTGTCGGACTCAGTTTATTTTTCTCAGTTGTGCATACGTTTCTGCATGTACAGTCTAATCAGTCTTGTGAGAAAGAGAGAGGGGAAGTGAAAGAAGTCCACACTTGCCACTGAGTCACCAGAATACCATGAAACCCAATTAGATGACTACAATACAATAACTACAACTGATCTGCCCAGTGTGACCCGGAAAAAGTGTGAACCATGTGTATTTTTTTCTGCCTATTACATAAAATTAATAACGAAAATACATTTTCAAAAAACAATAAATAAATAAAACATTTTGTTGGGGCATCCTGGTGGCCTGAGGGTTGAAGATGCTGATCATGTATCTGGAACATCACAGTGTGACTCCTGCCACCTGCTTTTTTTTTTTTTATATGGATTTATCTATTTATGTGCTTTATTTTACAGATATGTTGTTTCGTAATAATTTCATAATGATCAAGATTATAGGGAATAACTATAACCAAGCAAGCAATGAATGCTGTACATATAACATAGCATGATTCTGTGTGTGTGTGTGTGTGTGTGTGTGTGTGTGTGTGTGTGTGTGTGTGTGTGTGTGTGTGTGTGTGTGTGTGTGTGTGTGTGTGTTTCTGTACAACTGATTCTGTGCTTCTTTGAGGTGAATCTGTTTAAACAAGAGTCCATTTGGGACAGACAGTAAACTACCTTTTCCTCCTCCAGTTTTCCCATGCTTGTGGATAGAAGGACACCGACCAGGCCAGAAAGTAAATCCAGCCAATCACTTGACTTATTACTGCCACAATGTTGCTATGGATGACCATAAAGCGGATCCTGACGGACAAACTAGAGAGGGGACAGAGAGGGGAAGTTAAAAGGATACGTTCACATTTTTTCAAGCTAGTAAAATAATACTCACATGTCCACATGTACATTGAAGGACAAACACCTTTCTGTAATTGTTCCTCCTGTCCATACTGGCTGTGAAGAAATCCCTTCCTGAGGCAGTTTCATTGTAAGTGATGGGGGACAAATTCCAAAGTCCTTTGCCGTGTCTCAGTTCACATGCTTCCATACTCACTTGCTATTTTGAGTGGATAAGTGCTTTCACACTGAGAAGTATGGTAACGTGCAGTGCACTACCCGAACGGTGCACTCAAAATGGTCAAAAAGTTGAGTGTGAAACTCTGGACACTTCTCACCCCTTAACGCTCACCTTCTGGGCTACAGAGAGGATGATGACCATCAACATTTTTCAAACTTGTAGAAAGGAAGGAGGACACTTTGTTGGCGCTGATGGCAGCTTAATTTCTATGCCGCATGAAACGGGGCACACGCAGGAGAGTAAAACATTCATCCTTAAAGTCACGTGCGGAAAGCAGCCGGTGGAAATTTTGGCAAGCGACAATCGCAGTCGAATGTTGCGATTGTCATTTCCAGTAAGCGCGCAACCGCAGTGTTTGATTTGAGACAACACTACCCTGTCAAAATCCACACACCACCCCAGTGAGTACACTGTGCACACAGTGTAAGTTTACTAACTCAAGTGTCTGATTTGAGACACAGCTCTTGCTTTGTGTAAAAATGCACTCCTAGATTCACCCAAAGCTAAAATGAAGCTTTAATAGTGTGTTAGACAAATCAAGTGATTATCTTCCAAAGATGCATTAGTATCAAATTCGTGCTTTGTGTAACTGCCCCCCTGCCGTGTCTCAGCAAGGAAACACTGGCAGTAGAAACACAAACAATATATTTTGTAATAAAATCACTGTAACTTTGGAGGATAGCCACTTTATTTACTGCTGAAGCCTCATATTAGCTTCTGCTGAACTGTAGAATTACCTTTGACACAGAACGACAACTGTGAATTTTGTCTCCTCAAATGTGCATATGTGTAAGTGTCAGCACTGTTTTAAGATTAGACTTCAAGTCTTATGTCAGTGCATGCTGCTTCTGTACTGATACCCACCTGTTGAGGTCCGTGCTGTTGCTAAGCAGGTATGTGGTCACCTGGCCGACATCATGGGCTGTCAGATTGAAAGTGACTGAGGTTGCGTCCACTGGCAGCAACACCTCAATAAAAACAAGAACAACATGAACTCAAGAGTTTTCAGCAGTCGCATGTATCCCCCTCCCCTTCCTCTACATATGATCCCTGCCTGCTGATGTAGACGCTTGCACAATGTTGAGTGACATTGATTTCATATTATAGATTCAAAGTATATTCATCAATAGAGCTCTATGGCATAGAGGAATAAGCTAGATCAGATTATTTCTTAGCAGGATAAATTGTTTGCAAATTCATTTAATCATTACAGTTATTCTCTGGGTACGGATTTGCAGAAGGAGATATTTTATATTAAGTTCAACGACGCATAAACATAAACTTGCATCCAGACTCGCCCAGAAGAAGACTAGTTTAAAAGTATTTGATTTCATGTGTTACCTCCTCTGGGAGTGTGATTATAGATGAGTAGTTTGTCTTGGAGCTGTAGGTGACATTAAACTGAACCACAACTGACTGGTTGGCAGGGGAACTAGAAAAAGACACAAAAATTCAGTCAGAAAAACACTGATCCTGACAGCTGTTTTTACAAACTACGTGTATTGGACGTAAACTAAAAAACTCAACTCAAATGGGTTGTACAAATAACTTATTGTGTCTTGATGGAAGGTAATGAGAACAACTTTCCCCAGTATATTATTGTACAATTAACATACTGAAAGAAACTTCTCTAAAAGCGTTGTGCAGAGTGTGTTTGTGTGGTTACCTGGAGGTAATGGTGATGTTTGCTACAGAGTCCTCCTCAAGTGTGACAGCATCAGGAGCAAGCAAATGCATGCTGGAGTCTGGAGGACAAACAGAGATGCTCACAGAAACAGTATGTTGATTGGCATCAAAAGGTGGTATGGATTGACATGATCATAATAAATAAAACTTATTTAATTTAACATCATCATAATCATCATGAGGTTTCTAGAACCTGTACGTCTTGAACATATGTTCCATTTCCTGAATGAAAAAACAACAGGTCAAAATACAGCCAGGTTCAACATTTTTGAGGAACAACCTCTGTGTATTTGCCTGAGCCCGCTGTGTCAGCGCCACCACAATGTCAATGCTATGAACTCATTGAAATATATTTTTACAGTGAAGCTGGTGTAGCCAAAAAAGCCATAAGAGTCAGTCACCTGAGAGGTTGGCCAGTGTCCACAGGAGCAGCTGCTGAGCAAACATCCACCTCTTGGCCAAGGCCAGACCACCCATCTCTGCAAAATGTTAGATACTGTCAACCTAAAGGGACACAAGGCAAACGAAGCATCTCAGCAATTAGACACAAAAAACATCTGAGCAGCTGCTACAGGAGCAATATGGTTCACATCAAACTAGCAGAGTAAAGTCACAAACTGAGTGGTAATTCTAATACATCACGTCAAACCTATTCATCATAATAGAGAAGTAGTTGCTGACTTACGAAACAAACTAAATAGACTTAATAACGCCCGCATTTAATTTGTCTGAACCGATAAAAATGGTAAAACTCACCGCAGCTGTGTGTGTTGCCTCCGCTGCTTCCTCATCAGCTGATCACAAGCACAAGACCAAGCTGAAGAGCTTCTTCTTCCTTGTATTTGTTTTTGTAGGTGGTGGCGCAGTACTGCCACCAACTGGTATGGAGCGTGGATCAGGACTCTAACCCATAGACTGTATATATAAAAACAGACGTGGGCTCCGGGTCATGGATGTATTATAAGAACATCCATGCGCCGGGTCTGGGAAATGAAGCCGATGCGGAAGTGCCTTAAACTTGCCTTCAATTGAATGACCATCGGGGGTCGACTCAGTTCAGCTTCCTCTGATGAAATGACAGACTAACTGTTTGTTTATTATCCTCTGTCTTCAGTATTCACAGGTTCAGTTTCTTACCTGCAACTTCATTTCTGCTGTCGTTGCAATGTGATGGTAGCAACACTTTTAAGAACAGAATTTATAAATATTAAACTGTGACACGAGTAGGTTGGAAACCAATGTCCTTTCTTTGATATTATTTATTGTTTATTTCTTTCATATTATGTTTTCCTTTTAATTAATCTTAATTTATTTCAATTGAAAATTGTTAATTAGGCACATTGTTGTAATTTAGAACCAGAAGTAGTAAAGTTGTATCCTTCATTTAATTATGTTCTTTGTTAACAGGATAAGCAGAATCCTGGTGAATGTTTGAGAGAGATTCCTTTTTTTATCTTTGGATGCATTAAGAATGTAAGACGTTTTAGTTACCCTTTCTTTATTATTTCTGCGGTATGCATGGCAAGGTATTTAATTTGTTTGTTGTACTGAAGAAATCATCCATCCATCCATCCATCAATCAGTTCCTTGCTGAATTTCCTGAACAAAATAAATGGTTAAATGTCTCTTGGATCCATGTGCTAAATGTGCACACCAGTCACCCCTGGTGACCTGAATGGTTTTATGAGGATTAAAATGATGTGAATCATATGCTGTGGCCTTCACAGTCAAATATAGTAATTCCAGTGTTCATTGGAAATGTATTCCTGATCAGTTGTGGGCTAGTGGAAAACCGTATAACAATTATTAATTGTATTCATTATTTAAGAAGTTTGTTCATTTATTTAGCTTAGCTCTCCTTATACTGACCACTGCAAGCAGCGCAAACGAGAAACCTTTACTTTGAAGACGAGCTGTTCCTGTTTCCGGCTCTCGACTTTCTTGTTCAATTTTCACCGTACATGTTGGATAACGGAACAAGCTGACGCTTTGGTGCGCTGAATTGAATCGCACGTCTTCATTCAGTGGGACAATAACACACGCAAAGCGTTAACAGTGTTCAGGCAGCATCGGCTAATGAAGAAAGATCACAAACGTCAACATACATTTACACTTTGCACAAATAGGACAATGAAATTAGTCAATACCCCTTAACCTGGAATTTTTCATTATATAACGTGAACAACTGCAGAAGAATTATACTTCATGCACGGACCATGGTAGGCCTATGTATTATCTCATAAATCAATGCATTGATTTATACTATTTATAGTATTTATGCTGATGTCATAGTTACTGATGAAATGTCCAACAATTAGACATTTGTTTGAACATGATTATTTCATGTCTGATATTACAAACAAGTAATCAAAATAGGATAATTGAAAATATGGAGTAGATCCCTATATGTAGCCTATAGGCAAATAAAATCTATTTTCAAATTGAATTACAAAGTGCTTGATACTTAAACATGAAACCCCAGGCTACAATCTGTGTTAACACTCATAGGTCAGTATGAATGTTGGACCCCAACTCTAATTTCATCATCAACAACATATAATTTCATTATAAGCCACAAAACTGATCTAAACACTTTTATTGTCATTTTTTTTTATCATCACCCACATCAGTTTCATCATCTTCATCATCGACATCATCATCAAATGGGAGGAGCGTGGGCACCCCTGTGTGTCACAGGGCCGCATCGCGCTGCAGATGAAGCATGGCAGGCGACAGCGAGACAAAGCCAGGTGACCAAGCCGAAAATGAGAGCAACCAACGGCAGCCTTTCCTCATTGGTGTGGCCGGAGGGACAGCCAGCGGCAAGGTTTATATTATAATTCATGATTTCTTTTGTTTCATAGAATAAGGTGTTTCATGCGTTGCTTGCTTTCTGTGAGAACCGACACAGAGGGGTTGATATCATTTGCTCAAGGAAATCTGGGGCTAACGCGCATTTTTCTTTCCTTGAAAATAATCGGAGCCTCTTCATCTGTTGGATCAGTCAGACTGATTAATTGTGAGCGTATAGCGTAGGCCGGCCCAGTGCATGCCATAACAGGGTGCACTGTAAAAAAAAAAAAAAGCCTTGTCTTAGATTGTTAATAAAGTAGTGTAATATATGGAAATCTGCCTGAAGGACTCCCATATATCTTTGTTGTGTCACAGTTCTTAACTTGAGGGGATATAAAAGATGGCAAGGATCAGAGGAAAAAGATAAGGGAGATTTGAGTTAATTGCATCAGCTGCGCAGGGTCTGCTGTCTGTAAACTCATGAAAATTAGAGGCCACAATTTAAACGCACTTATAAACCCTGATAGCTCAATTAACTGCACAATTTTGCATAAACAAGCAAAATCTGGCTGTTATGTCAAGATGCCACGGTGTCTGCAGAACATGGATTTATATGCATGTATATATATCGAGATGTGATAGCAAGATGAGTTTTTTTATTTCTCTAAATGATTATTATCCTTATATTTATTGTTGTTTCTGGTGGATCTGCTGATCACACTGGATTTTTCTTCTTTGTGACACTGATGTATCCACTGTCGCTGCTTGTCTGTTTGACTGAATTTCTGCATTATCATCCTCTATTCTGTATCCACTATGCTGCAGTGTTTCAAAAGTTTTCAAGGGTTGCCAATAAGTGTTCTCTCTTTTGAAGATAAAAAATGTGATGCATTAGTTTCATATTTTGTTTAAACAGAGTTTATGATCAGCATACATACCTTCATACAAAATCTAGTCTCTTCGTCCTTCATTATATTTGACAAATTGGGTTTGGTTTGACTTACGTCCCTGTCTGATGCAAGTCAAGTTGCTTTGAATCCAGGATTAAGTGTGACATTTTTGAAATTTTTTCAGTGTGAATCTGGAGGGTAGTTTTCCATTTTGTTATCATTCGACTAGCCTTTTCCCCCGACAATAGTTATCAGCAGACAGTAGGTTGACTTTATAGGTGATTAAATGAATAAAATGTAAGCTGTGGTTCAGCAGACAGTTGTTGGTGGGTTTGACTTCCTGGCATTACGCCCCTTTTCTCCCCCAGGAGTAACTGCTCACAGAACCACCTGTTCTCCCACACATCTAATCCAAAAGGGGAGTAAACTGTAATCTCTGTGCAGCTTTTAAAATGACATTGTTTGAGAATAACAACTCAAACTCTGCTTCAAGGCCACAATGACCTGAGTAAATGACACCACTTACGTCTCAAAAACAAAAGGATGTGGTAAATCAGATGCTGTATTTTATCATACTATTTGTTTTGTTATTTTTGTGTGGCTAGTCATCAGTGTGCAGCAAGATCATGGAGCTGCTGGGGCAGAATGAGATTGACCACCACCAGAGGCAAGTGGCAATCCTCAGCCAGGACAGCTTCTACAGGGTCCTCACCCCGGAGCAGAAGGCCAAAGCACTAAAGGGCCAGTTCAACTTCGACCACCCAGGTATGTTGTTGTTGGTCACTAACACACCCCAATGCCTTCATGTGTCATCTGACAGCAGGGTAATCACGAAACTTTAGCATCTTTTATTCAAAGATGGTTCCAGCAGTTGATCTGTATGTGACTGAGGCTTGTGGTGTGAGGTTTGCTCAGCCACTGTCTGATGATATTTCATCCTGCCAGAGAAATGACTGATTCTAACTGATCTGTACTCTTTCTCTCTGTATAGATGCATTTGATAACGACCTCATAATCACAACTCTGTGGGACATTAAGGAGGGAAAAACGGTGCACATCCCTGTTTATGACTTTGTTTCCCATTCCAGGTGAATTAGTCTTATCAATTCCATCAGTCCATCAACTATAAAAAAATAAAAATAAAACTTAAGTAACATTAAGTGGTGGATTATTTACTCTACATTTTACACAAATTGATTTTCATATCATAGTGAAAATGAATGGAAACCAGTGGTTGCCTGGAATGTAGGTAAACCATATTTGAAAATCTGAAACACCACAGTAGCTTTGAAATATGGACATCAGTAATGCAAAGTATATGCAAGTGTTTTTTTTTTTTGGTTTGTTTTTTTTCTTTGTATGTAATTCACTGGAACAATGAAGAATTAAACATTTAACATTTTTCATTGCAGCTGATTTCATTTGCAATAAAAAAAACATTGCTCAATTTCTTTCTGGTATGACCAGTAGCATAATGTTGCTAATGTTAGCCAATGTTAGCAAACTTTAGGCAGATATTGCTGCATTACCTTGAGTTTATGACTCTTACTCTTTGTGACTCTTTTTGATTTGTCATTGTCACTTGTTATTACAGTGGCTATTGTTCAGCAAATGTTACATAGGCACGCTTTAAGTGATTTTATACTTAATGTCTTTTTGTATGGCAGGAAGGAAGAGACAGTGAAAGTCTACCCTGCTGATGTGGTGCTGTTTGAAGGGATCCTGATGTTCTATTCTCAGCAGATTCGAGACCTTTTCCAAATGAAACTGTTTGTGGACACTGATGCAGACACTCGGCTATCTCGCAGGGGTGAGACATACAAGCATGACTTGATGATTCCCTTCAATTTTAAATACAAGAGCAAACAATAGTTTGGCATTTTGGGAAATACACAGCTTTGTTTTCTTGCTGAGAATTAGACAAGAAAATCGATACCACTCTCATGACCGTACGCTAAATATGAAGCTGTCATCTGCAGCCAGTTAGCTTAGCATAATGATTGGAAGCTGGGGGAAAACTGATATAGAACCACAGTGTGTCATTGTTTTGCTTCCCTTTTTATACACATGAAATAAATATACGTGCAAACATGTGATTTGGTAAGCTTTGGAGGCTGTCTTTTTTTACCTTTTTGATAGAGCCAGTTTAGATGTTTCCAGTCTTTATGCTAAGCTAACCAGCTGCTAGCTGTAGCTTGATATTTGCCAGTCACTCACAAGTGGTATCAGTTTTTCTCATCTAACGATTCCTCTTAAAGATCACTTTTCCCTGGTCTCTTTCAGTGCTGCGTGACATAAGTGATCGTGGTCGGGACTTGGAAGGCGTTCTAGCACAGTACATCACCTTTGTCAAGCCTGCGTTCGAGGAGTTCTGCCTACCAGTGAGTGCATATGCTAATGTAATACTACTCAACTCAGGTTTTCATGGGCGTGTCCCTGAACATGGACTCATGGTCAAATCCTTTTTCTTTTTTATTGACACGATTTAGACGAAGAAATATGCTGATGTTATAATACCAAGAGGAGCTGATAACGTTGGTGAGTATTTGTGCTTTTTTTTTTTTTTATATAGCTGGGGAGATTCATCATGTGTGCTACATTAGAGACAATATCATTGAAACTAAATGTTTCAGACTCTAGCCTCAACAGTGTTATCATGGAGGACACAGCTGTGTTTATTGTTGAGCTCCGAGCTGGGAATTGTGCTCTCAAAACTAAGAAAAAGAACAAAACAGCTTTGTCAGTTGACTGGAGAAATGAACATCACCAAAACAAACTGAAAAAGAAAACCACACTGCAGCTGCTTTAAATATGTTGAAGCAAGATAACCTGAGCTATCCCCAGTTTGTGCCTCTCGTGCAGTCCCATTATATTTGAGTCACAGATTTAAGCATCTGAGACATAAATACCAGGGTTAAAAATCTTTCTCATGCAGTGGATGGGATATTTTTTCATTCAGATGGTTAGAAGTCTTTAAGGAATCTGAAAACGTCTTCAGGACAGGTGTACGTTTTGTTATCCGTCTGGGTCTTTCCAAGATCGCAGACTATTTACCTTTCAAAAAATCTGCAATGATGCTTAAATTTGTTGCTGAAATATAATGGTAACACACAGGAGACAAAACCTCCGACTAACCTTGACCACACGATCTGTTTGTCTCTCAATGCAGTTGCTATAAATCTCATAGTTCAACACATCCAGGATATTCTAAATGGCGGTTTGACCAAACGGCTGAATACGTGGTTTAACGGTTATGGAACAACGAAGAATCCACCAAACATGGAGTCCAGCAGTCGGCCACACTGAACACAGCGCTGTCCTGAGGAGAGGAAGGAAGGTTCACCTGCACGTGCTGAATGTGCTCCACAGCGTGGCTAACAAGGCAGGAGTAGCTGCCAGGAAATCAAAAGGCCTGCTTTTGATATGATTCTGCTTGAATTGAGCAAATCAATCAGATGAAGGGATTTTTTTTCCCCTTGTGGAACTGGTTTAAAGCAGTTGTTTTATTTTTCTCTTTTGCTTGTGTACTGTATGAGATTGAAAGAGGATGAATACTAAGGGGCACACTTATAATTTAGTCTAAAACTGCCGCTTGCCTTTAACACAGCACTGAAACGGAGTAACTAAAAGAAGCAGTTATGACGTCTAAAAAAGATTTCTAAACACTTGACAGCCTTTAATCATACAATAAATGCATTGTAGCAACATGCTGTTTAATGGCAGGGCCATACCCTATCACTACAGTTAAAGGTTCACCCTGTGACCTGACTGATCCCCTTTATTGATGCAAATTTCCATTTTTTTTTAAAAACTCCATATAAAGCATATTTTGACTTCTAGAAAGGTGTATGTAATACTGGGTTGAGATTTTTTGCTGTTTGTGTCATGTGGCCCTGAGCTGTACTTGCTTTGTCATGTGTAAATTTAAATAAGTTATTAGGCAAATGAAACAACCGATTTCCACCTCACATCATCTGATGTATGACATCATCTCCAAAGATCATTTTCCATACAGTCTTTGTGGACTAATCATTTTTTATTTTTTATTTACCTGAATGTGGTATTGACATAATTGTAACTCACTTAAGACGTCGATGTAACATAAAGAACAGTTAATTATGTCATTATGGAATTACCACAAAGTATTATTTTTGTTCGATTCCCTTAAACTTGAATCCTCAGATGCACATGTATGCAAGTGTCACTCACAAGAAGACGCATTCAGCTGTGAAATGTCATGAAGTACAAGACAGCCACTGTAAATGTGATCTGTAAATGTTTAATGCAGGTTTTCTTCCTGTATTCATATTTCTAATGATAAAGTTCTCAGGTACACTTTCTTTGCTTCGATTAACATATTCGTCACTGACAAATTCTTGTATTTGATTTAAAAATATTCATATCCATGTCTGGTTGTAATCTTATGTTACTCTGTTTTGGTTAAGTCTCATTGTTCTGTTTTAATCTGTACTTAGAGAGGAAAGTGCCACATGCTGCTCAGTGCTCTTCTCTAGCTACACAGAAAAATTTCATTTGCTTCTAGTTTACAAACACTGTGGAGTGATGTAGTTGCAGTCAGGGCCACTGAGGACACTGAGGTCATGCCATTTTTCCTGGAATATGAGGGCTTACACATGGTGAATACATTATAAGCTTTTTGACATAGCAAAATTGACTGCTGACACATTGTCATGGAAGAGAATGAAGCCATCATTATTTTTGAAAGACCCACCATTGACTGTTGTGTTTTGGAGGAAATTCATCCTTGGCAGTGTGAAGAAAACATTTAAAATCTTCATGTTGGGAATGCAAAGACAGAAAATCTAATTTAACAATTAATTAAACATGAAAATCCTAATATCAAGAAAAGGGTTTTAGGGGTTTGTTGGGGGAGCTTGGGTTCATGACCTCAGTCCTGGCTATGGCCCTGAACTGCATGTAATGTCTACAGCTGTTTCCCAAATCCATTCTGCATCCTAATTCTCTAGTTTGCAGTGTGTTCACACTAGAAAAGTGAGAAAATAAAACAGTTATGAGTCAGTATGCAGAATAAAAAAAACTTTCAAAACTTTCTGAATGTGCTGTTCATGGACTCTATTCTCCCAGAATGCAATTCTTAAAAGGAAAAAGAATTGCTGAAAAAAAATTAACTGAATGGTGGTGAAATGCTGCGGCTCCAGGAACATAAACATTTTTTAGGTTTAGAATGTGTATCATTTCCAATTAGTTTAAAACGGGTGATTTTCTGTATATTAACTGCAAAAACAGTATCAGGATTAGTATTCTGTATACAGAGAGTGTGTTGTACGGAGTTGGGACACAGCATACACTGTATTAAAAAAAGGCCATGAAACTTGAAGTAAACACTTAGATCATTAGAGAAAGTGACAAGAAAAAATTACACATTTATTGATTTCTTTCTAGGTCACTTAACACTCTATGCATTACGTACATATTACATTTTTTTTTTTAATCACAAACTGGTCATTAGGCAACAACAACATTTTTGTGAAAATGTTCCTCAGTATAAAGGTATTACTTAAGAACTTTAAGAGTCCATTTTTATTCCTGTTAGGTCAGAGCACTGGTCTGAGGAACCTCTCCTGACGAAGAGAAGCCCAGTCTCTGTTCTGATCCAAACTGCTGCTTGGCATCATCCCTGGGTGTGTGTCTAGAAGGCACTGCTGTTTGTATCCCACCATATAACACCTGCTCCACATGAGAACCCCTTTAACGTCACTCCCTGACTGAGGAGTTCTGACCAAAGAGGCCACGATACAGTTCACTGCGCGCCTCGTCGCCCATCGAGCTGTGGTCAATGGGAGCCATAAAATTCGCCAGCTTGCTGTGGATGTGGAATCTGACTTTACGCCCCTTGCTGGCTTTGGTATCCACCTTCTTCTTGATCTTGCTGCGCAATTTCTGGATGGCCAGCCACTGCCTGCCCGTAGCCACCTGGTCATTGGGATCTGCTGCACTCGTCTTGCGCTCAATGAGCTCTCTCAGTAGCTGGTGGTAGAAATCGTCATCATCAAATATGTCCTCATCCACATCTTTGAGATGTGTGTTTGCTTTCAGCTGTTGCTCCGCCTCCTCGCCCTCTTGGGGGACAGTCTCAGAGGTGAGAGCAGAGGCCTCTTTCTTTCCCAGGACTCTGTATTCTGAGCGTCGGGTGTGTGTGCGCCTCACTAGCCTCTCTTTGTCCATCAGCACCTGTTCCACCTGAGTCAATATGTTCCTGTCAAAGGCCCCGAAACCTTTGCTGCTCTTACCCATGGTCAGTCTAGTTTTGTCGTGCCACTTCTGCAGAGTGGTGTCGCGGTAGGGCTGGAAAGCAGCAAAGCGTTTGGCCATGAAGTCTGGGTACTCTGCCATCTCCAGTTTTCGTTTAGGCGCTCCACCCTCCTGCACCGACGTCTCATCTTCCTCATTCTCATCACTGTTTATCTCCTCGTCTTCACTCTGAGCTCCTGTCTTTCCCAGAGCGATGGTCCTCGTGTCTGCGTTCTGGTACAGCAGCTGATCGTGCAGCTCCAGCAGGGACCTTTGAAGAGCCTTTAAAGCTTTGTGGGTGTTCTTCAGTGCCCCCGCAAGCTCAGCTCCACCCTTCCTCTTGAACTCTGGGAAAGTCTGTGGCTGCGGAAGCTGATTGGCCGTCACCAGAGCTTTCTGGATTTTGATTCGTCCCTCGAGCAGCTGGTCCCACAGGGCCAGCTGGTTCTTTACGGCTTTCCCTTTCTCAACCTGCTCGTCTATCTTCTCTTTTGAAAATGTCTGGACGGTTCCCTCATCTTCGCCATCTTCCTCACTGCCTTCCATCTCATCGTCACCAGAGCCTTCATCTTCATCGCTGCCTTCAGTCTCCTCGTCACTATCATCATCCTCACTCACACCCAGGTCATCCATGCCCTCTGTCAGCTCGTGGAAGTCAACTCCCTGAGGAAAGGTCATGTCAGAACCTTTTGTCTTAGATGTCAGTTTAGCACCTGGCTCTGCATCGCTGTCCACCAACTCCTCATCTTCATCATCTTCATCATCATCATCATCTGCCTCTTCATCTCCCGTAGAATCCTCTTCTTCATCTTCTTCCAGCTCCTCTATGCTGCCGTCCTCCTCCTCCTCACCAGAGCCCTCAATGTCCATCAGCAGCTGTTTACGAGAGACTGCTTTCCCCATGTACCGCCTGTCCGTGTCTGAGAGCAGGGATGTGTTGTGCTTCCGCAGGGCACTGAGGCCGACCCCATCTTCGTCGTCGTCGTCGTCGTCGTCATTGAGCCTTTCGATGACTCTGGCCTTGGTCGCCTCGTCTGAGTCGTCCTCTGGATCCGCAAATTTAGGCAAAGGATTCAACAAATCCTCGAGCTCCTGGGAAAACGAGCCCGCCATGTGTGAAAGTTTATAACAACCACACGTGTGTTGTAGACAAGTCCTGTCGGCGGTGCGGAAGGTGATGACGTCAGTAAAGAGCGACGTAAATTTGCATTACAAATTCCCTGGGCTCTGTCTTCCAGGCAGAGTAGAAACCACAGTCTATGGTAGAAACGGAAGAAAACTTTCTTTGTAAATGTGATGTTTGCTTATCCATTATGACACTAACATAACACTTTTTTACAAAGCATAAATCTCACCTGGAGGTAAATAAAACCATACTTTCCATAACAAGGAACACGATATTTAACTCAGGTTAATAAGTCAATTTGAGCTAACCGAATAAATAAAAAAATCAATATTTTTTATTTTATTTTACTCATGGATTATCAGACACAACAAATAAATCAAAGGGAAAGCAAGTTAAAGTGAAAACCTTTGACATTTAAAATAGAATATGGATTAAATGTCCTATTACAGAGGGAACATAAAGCAAATGTAGTACTAGTAGCACCTCCACAGACCAGTTCCTGAAAGACAAATATCGGGGCACTAAAGTCTATAATAGCTTATGATCTTATGCGCATGCGTATTTTGGTGGTGAGGCACTGAGTTGCTCTTGTTCGAGTTTTGTTCCGCAGACTTCCTCAGAAAGAGCACTTTCTGGAAAGTAAAGATGTCAACGAGCGACTTCTACTTGAGATATTACGTTGGGCACAAGGGAAAGTTTGGACATGAGTTCCTTGAATTCGAGTTCAGACCCGACGGTAAGTTTATTTTGGCGGTAGTAAAGATGTGTTAGCTGCCCTACGTCTAAGCTAACGTCGCTAGCCACCGGGCGGTGGGTAGGCCGCAGCGGACTCGAAACGACTTGCTAGCGCCAAATTCTCCCTGTGGTTTGCTTTGTATGATAAATGATAATAGGTCATGTTCAGACAGAATTAAAGACTCAAAATCTACTTGTTATGAATGCAGTAATGTTTCAAGTATTGTATTATGCGTTTTAAAGCGCCATGTGGCCTCTATGGATGATAGCGAACTCATGCGTTTTGCTGAAAGTGATGCGTTGTTTCAAATTTAAATCTCTTCTTGCAGGTAAACTGAGGTATGCAAACAACAGTAACTACAAAAATGACGTCATGATCAGGAAAGAGGTAATTTATGATTATAAAAACATTGCAAGTTGATAGTACTCCAAAACTGTATCATTGCCAATCCATGTTGTGTGGGTTTCTTTATTAGTGGTAAAATTTAAATTTAATTGTCATAATATTATGACACTGTCAATACAAGGTCAATCTTTAACCGAGTTTAGTAATTTAGTAATGATCTGACCAGATTAACGACTCAACTGTTAATGTACTCATGTATGTAAACTTAGGTTAATTTGATAATGATGGTCATACAATCACAGAGGTTCATTGTCAACACAGTACAGAACTTGAGGGGCATACTTTTGTATTAAAAATAACAATATTGGCGATTGTACCCTTTCTCACATCATACCTATATTATAAATCTATAACACGGCTCTAAATGTTATGAAGTGTAACTTCCTTCGTCTGTCTTTTGTGTGCCAACCCAGGCATATGTACACAAAAGTGTGATGGAGGAGCTGAAGAGGATCATTGATGACAGTGAGATCACCAAGGAAGACGATGCATTGTGGCCGCCTCCTGACAGAGTTGGCAGACAGGTTTGTAACTCCATGCTATGTCAGTGACACCGGTGCTGAATAAGAACACTGCTGGTGTTGCACCCAATTCTGACACACCTGTCAGATTTTGTCAAATTAAGTTTGTACTATGGTCACATATTGCAATGGTTTGTTTTAAAAATGTGGTCTCCGTACTGGCAATATTATGTCCTCATCATTTTAATAGGATCACAAATTTTATACCATGTACAGAGCACTTCGCGCTTCAATATTTGATATATTTGTAATATATTTTCCATTGCTGTTCACAGATTTTGATGTCAGCACTGGCACTCTAGTAAATCAATTGCATGAACTGAACCAATAACGTTTTTGAAGCCTTCAGAGTAACTTGCCTGTGTTTGTCTTAATGTTCACAGGAACTGGAAATTGTCATTGGTGATGAGCATATTTCATTCACAACTTCCAAAATTGGCTCCTTGATCGATGTCAACCAGTCAAAGTGAGTAGTATATCCAATAAAGTGAACATTGAACATTTGTCTCTGACAGAACGACTTCATTTTAAAAAATTGCACTGTGTTTCAGGGACCCTGAAGGTCTTCGCGTGTTCTACTACCTGGTGCAAGATCTGAAATGTCTCGTCTTCAGTCTCATCGGTCTACACTTCAAGATCAAGCCCATCTAAAATGTGGATTTTGCTCATTTAAATTGATTTAGCTAATGTTTCTGTTGTTGAACTATTGCATTTGTACATTTGCTTTTGGTGGAACTGTTTTTTATTTTAAATAAAGGGTGAGAAATCTTTCTGCTTTACCTAAGCTACTTGTTTAAAGTTCAATACAAGTGTCCTTTTGTGCAATGAAACACTAAGGCTTAGGTTTCAATGACATCTTTATAGTCTATACTCGTGTGTAGAAATACAATTTTTATTAAAATACTGATTTTAATTAGGAAAATATTCTTGCAACAACATTTATGAAATAGTTGCACCAATAACTAAAGTTTTATTTCAAAATACATTCAACCACATCAGTAAGGCTGTAAATGACAAACAGTGATGGCAATTTAAATAAAATATTACAGTGACATTAGTAATTGCTCTGGTTGAAATTCACATATTTTGACAAGGCACAGCATTTGTCTCCATACTGTAATTTGTATTGCATCTGAAAAGTGTAACTGCATGAGTTTTGTGACCAGCACTCTGAATCTTGGCTGACACTTTTACTTGAGTAACTCAAATGGAAAACTCGGCTAACACGTCACGTTATGCTACAGTACACCGCTATATCAGAATTTCTAGCTCTTAAATTACAACCTTCAGAAAAAAGATGTCTTGAAAAGCGTGTAGATGTAATCAGTTGAAAGCTAACTTTTTTTTTCCCCCATTATTTGAAGTTTGATGTGGTTATTCTTTAAGCTATAGAGTTGAGGGCTTGTGTCCACAGTTAAAGGCTGAGATATGGAGCTTCAGCTTTTTGTTAGATAATTTCTCCTTCATTTCGCATCAATTTTGATGTAATGACAAGATAACTAACATACCTACAGTAATATCCAAGCCTCTTCAAACACATCTTTAACATCCCAACCTATCTGTGTCCAGTACCATTCATTTTCTGAATAACATTAAACCTACACACTGTGATTCTCTTTTTATTCTCCTGTAGATAATAAATAATATATTAGTTATTTCACTTTCTGCATCTTTGTGTGGAAATGATAATCAACCAGTAGCTGAGAATGCTGACTGTGCTCACCTTCACTGTACTGTAAAACTAGATCTTTTTCACTCTTTGATAAACACACTTGTTTCTTAACTGAGTGGCTTTCCCTCCAGGACTGTGAAAATGTCCTCTAAAGACTTGTGAACACATTGCAGGAATTCATGGACATTGCGAGCCGGGTAGCTGGACACGTTACAGCCAATCCAGTCGTCATGGACACCGTAGCCAACGCCAAACCCATCGGGCACCACAGGGGCAAAGCCACCGAGGTTCACAGCTGGACTGGTGAGGGTGCTGGTGGAGAGGATGTTGTGGTTGATGGCGGCGTAAGCGGGGTCAGTGTACAGGTTGTGTAGCGCTTGGCCCTTTGAGTTGGCCAGGTATCGCATGGCAAAGAGATGTCGGTCAAAACCTTGGCCTGGTGAGAGAAATAAAAAGAGTGGTTAGTGCAGCAGCTCAAAATACTGACACTATTGTTGTGTCCCAGTTTCTTAGCATATAATAATTCTAAGCAGGTTTTGAGTGTGCTGTATTCACTCTGGAAAAGGGAGAAAATAATATGTTATATCTTTATTGTATACTAACCAGTATGTACTGTATAAAGTTCGTAGGTGGTATGGATTTGGGACAGAGCTCACGTCCTAACTTTCAATGAATAGAAAGGGGTTTAGAAAGCAGGTACAACTAATTGTAGGTTTAAAGCTGCAGATAGTTGACAGTTGGTATGGGTATTGCCCATCTTTAAAAGGCTCTGACAACCTATTTTCTCAATTAAGCTTCTAACAATACGTGACAGGATCCTATATGAACACTAGGCCTGTAGTAAGTTACAGCGATCCAGCTTATTCTACATTAAGAATTTTCTGTATTTGCTTTGCCTATGCTTTTCTCATTGGTTTAAAGTGTGTGGGACTCAGTTAGAAAAACTGGATTTAGCTAAATTTCAGTTTTTAAACTATGATACATAGGGATGTTTTTTGCTCAACTTTGATTATATAAACCAAGTTTTCTATTTATAAACCAAAAAGTGATGAATCAGCCAAAGTAAAGGTACAAATCAATTTACATGAAGAATCTGAAATTCTGATATAAGATGGAATTTTAATACAGTTAAGAGTGTTTGATGTCTCAAATAATTTTTTTAAGTTTGGCTCATACAGCATCCATATCTATCCTGAGCTCTGCTTCAGTTAACCTGGACTGTCTCTTCTGTTAATAAATTACCAAAGCATATTGACTGTCATAAAATTACCATCAGGAAGGAGAAATATGTTAAGAGTGCAAGGACTGCAAGTGAAAGGAAGAGGCCAATAATATCTCTATCATTGGGACAGAATGAATAACTCATGTCATTATGTAATTTGAACAAAATGTATAAATGTCTTCTACACACCCATAGCTGCTTCCTTGGTGAGCTGCCCATGATATTTCGAGCATTCATGGAGCATGGCACGCAGCTGGTCCACACTGTGTTGTCCTGGCTGGCAAACAAAGGCGTGTGAACATTGTTTGGTGTGTTTGGTAGCTGGTCGGATTGTCTCTGTGCGGCCATGCTTGAAAGCTGCAGTGCTACACGACTCATATGTGGCCACTGTCTCCCCATACTGCCTCAAGTAGCCCATCTGAAAAGCAAGTTGGACTATAGCATCTGGACTCAACTTGCTCTTCTTTAACTGCTCCTTCCCACCTTTCTTGAACTCCATGGCATCAATGGTGAGTTTTGACACAGCTGAATCAAAGTTCTCCTTTGCTTTGTTGATGCCACTCTCCAGCTCGCTGTCCAATTTGAACTGCAGTCTGCGCACAGCGGAGGCTGAAACCACAGCAGCGGGAGCAGAATCCGGGTGTACCAGTGGCTGCTCCGTTGTGTCTTTGAAGATCTCATTCTGAAAGCGGAGCACAGCTACGCCGTCGCCCCAGGAGTGCTCAAAATTAATGGCTGCCTGTCCATCTTTGGCAATAATGACGCTGAAGGACTTGTCATACCACCGGTTGCAGCCGTCACCGTGCAGCATGTTGTGGGAAATGTGAATATGGTCTTGCATGCTCTCATCATCCAGGGAGAGACAGAAAAGAGCGCTGTCAACAATCTGTAAATTTTCTGCGTTTCCAGCAGCTAACAGCTTGTCTCTCAGCCCGGCCCACACATCCCTGTTCTCACTGGTCAGCGCCCCGAGAGGAAAGGCGGGCGCTGGTGTCGGGTCAGACAGAATGTACTTCAAGTGAGAATGGATCTCTGCAGGCATGACTAAATCCCCATCCCTGTCTACAATGTCAAACACATACATGTTGCCTTTTCTCATGACTAGGAGATGTTTCCCTTTTTCATTGGTGAAGAGCTCATCTCGTCCACGCTTGGGAATCCTAGTTGAGTTGAAGAGGCGAAAGTACTGGGACATGTCCAGGGGGTAAGCATTCACCATGTAGGCTCCGTACCAAGACAGAGAGGATGGGACCCAACGGATGAGCTTTTTGAAGCCGTCTGTGTCACTCTTTGCTGGGTTTAGATGGAAAACCTCTGGCTCCAGTAATCCAGCTCGCAGTGTTTTCATAAAGCGCACTGCTGAACACACCATATTAGTTGCCCGTACAAGCTGATCATTATATTTTGTCTTTGGGTCAGGATTGAATGACATGAAGGGGTTGAAGTTAAGCACCACAGAGTCACGTGCAGATAGATACATATCGAACCATGGTCCTGAAATAAAAGTAATACAGATACATTAGTAATCGTATGCATTTGAGATGCTCAATTTCAAGTCGCCAGAATGACAGTCACCTGAGATGTAGCTTGTGTGCTTATTATTTTTATCCTGGGCTACCAGTTCCTCATGCAGCTGTTTCCCAACACCACTTTGGAAATCCTGTGCAAGTTTCTCTGTTGTTCTGAGGGCACACAGAAAAAGATGTAAAGTTAGAAAGTTAGCAGTGTCCATTAATAAAATGAAATGGTTGATTTCCTTACTAAAACATACCTGAACTGGTCATCATCCAACAGAGGCCTCTGGGCAGCTAGATACCTCCTGACAGTATCCTCCAGTTTTGGTATTGGTAGTCTAAACAATTCACAAATGAATCAATTCAGCCTTTCAGCAGTCCTGTAAATGTTACTATATACAGCAAAACTGAAAACTGTTTGGTGCATTAGACACAACCGAGACCAAATCCGATGAGGCTGTGGTGTTCACACGTTATTTTTTAACCTTGTTCATGCAATTAGGCCTAAAATCACAGGTGTAATCAATCATGTTACAATGAGGTTGCACTTTAGGGCCTGTATTTTCAATGTAATCAATAGAACCTGTTTATGTTTAATTAACCATTATATTGTAATATTACATCACACTATATTATTATAGCTTAAAAGTAATGCACTTGTTATAATACGACACTGTTTTGAATAATGTAACATTTGAGTGATATTGATCAGGGGTGTCCTCAGTTTTGTTGGACACTGTAGATGTGAGTCATATCACCGCCTCCTAGTGGTCATCGAGCTAAAGTCAATTGTGCACTTTCACCTACATTCATCTGAAAGCTTAATAGGTCACCTACTTTAACTCAGAACACCTTGCTACACTCTCCTGACATTTCCTAAGTACTTTAGATTCATATTACACCAAACTTGGTTGAATTAAACCCACATATTAATGTTCTTATGAAAAAAGGGCTTGATAAAATCCCCATTTAACTTCTTACCTGGGTAAACTCTTCTGGTAATGCATCGATGGCACCACACTTTGGTGTAAATATTCGGTCGAAGATGCTTTTTTGCTGCTGTAGTTTCGCTTATCCACACTGAATGCAGCAGTCCTTAAATGAATTAGACTTCCAGATTTTCTCAATGAGGCAACGCATTGTGTTGAAAGGAGCAGACAGGCCATTGTGCTACTACTTGTGAACAAAGTGAACACTTGCTGGGTCTTTATCGACGTGAAACACACAAGATAGCTGAAGCTAATGGATATAAGATGTTACATGCAAATACTGTAAATACTACAGCTAGCGAATATTAGCAACTAGCATTAGCCCACAAATTTCCTTAGCCGACCTGTTTTGTTTCTGAAGCAGTTTGACAACAAGCGGCATGCGTTAACCCAACGACTAATCTTCCGTTCACATGGAGCATCCACTTCTGACCTGCTGCAAACATCAAACGAAGAAGCAAAAAGAAGCAGCGTAAGAAGTGAGTTGACAACAGGAAGTATAACCGGCAATGCTTGTCACGTGACTCCGGCACATTCTGAGACAGGGGCTCGAGTTGAGAGAGGCGTGCTCAGTCCTGCAGCATGTAATACTGTACGTGACCCTGCCTCTCTACAGAACACAAAGAACACATGGTGACACCTTGTCTTCTTATTGGCAACAAATATAAAGCAGCAAACCTGTATATAAGTATGTGCATTTCTCGCTGCACTGGATGCGGTGCTTTTTGAGGATCTTAAACAAAGGCATCAACACAGGGGGTACACCTTAGGTCAAGACTCAGCAGTTTACCTACAACTGAAAGATAAGGTGTACACTTGCCCTCAGGTGACTGCAACAACTCCCAACGACTGTTGTTACAACAGCCAGGGGCACTACCCTGACATGTAGCCTACCAAGTGAGATCTGTGGCCTTGATAACGACTACCCTGCAGAGGCTAAATGCCTGGTCTCCTCACCAGTCAGAACTGAAGAAGCCACTCCAAGTAACTACAATCAAGTCCAGTTGCCCCCGATTAAACTGCTCTTTGATAACCATGACCTGGATGACTCAAAATCTTCACAGACATCATGTGAACCATCCATTTCCAACGTGTTGTTATGTTGTCTTCTGGCCAGCAGAGAGCAGTATTTTCTTGATTAGTGGCAGTGTTGTATATGCTACCCCCACTCCACTCCTGACATCCACTACAAATAAAGAACCTCACTGGATCGTGTAGCAGGCCAGCATCTCCATGTTTTCTATAACTTGGCAAGCATGCAGCCTGTCTTTTCTGATGGGTGAAAGAGTGGTCAAGCCATTGTGAGCTGGGTGCTTGGCCTCAAGCCCTCCACCACCACACAGGCCTGAAGCAGCCTTACTCCGCACTCCCCTATCCTCCTCACCCTCCTCACCCTCCTGCTTTAAGCATTGAGGGCGATAGTTCACCGCTTCCATTAGACTGATGAAATTCTCTGATGTTTGCCTCCATTCATGCTGTCTACATTAAATGTAGTGTCATTTTCTGACCTTCCCTCTGTGCATAGTATGTAGATAACAGAATCCTTCATGCATAAATTTTTTTTTGTGTGGCTGTAATTATATGACACCCATCAGTTATTCCCATCAAACAGTGTGCCTTCAACATTACATTATCCTTGACATTACAGCAAAACTGTTATGCACATGTTGACATGTATACTTATTTCTCGCTACAACACCATCTGATTTCTCAGTGACTATCATGCTTAAATTGAAGGTACAGTAAGTCCCAGACTTAACAACTTAACTTAAAAAGATAAATCCCCTTTAACAACCATGACAATCTTCTCATCACATTCATGGCTGAGGAAAACCTCCAGATGTGGATTTTCTCCCACTCCTTGATGAAATGGGACTTTTTTTCTGTATCATTTATAGTGATTATAGGGATATTTTGGCAACAATTTACAGGTATATGTTTTTGTATCAGTTATTTGTCTGTGATGAAATATTTATTTGATGGGACATGCCTGGGTCAGCCCTGGTTGTCCAAAATTTATACTGTAAAAGCCAGGATAGCAATACAAATGTTATGTTACAACACTTATAAAGACAGAAAACACATTAAACTCTAACATTTTCACCTTTTTGAAGGGGGCTATATAGGCTACCATAAACAGCCATGGGTAATTTCACAAATTGCTAGGTTCATATTTATGGCTCTGAAATTACCACAGAAATTAAACCAGTATCCAAAATGTACACAGACACATCTGTAAGGACCAGTGTGTTTGATAGTTCCAGTTCCTTCAATACAAATTATACTTGCATTTTCTGCTTAAAATCAGTACTGAATTATACAATTACTTTAATTGTGTAATGATCACAGTAAACATGATTTTTTTTTGTCAGGTTCACATTATGATTAGGTGGTAATCCAGTTTTAGTGCAGGATTGGGAAAGTCTTCAATTACGTCTATATCATCTTGCTGTTGGAGTTTAAAGGAGTTTAAATCGGCTAAAACCACGGTAGCCCTATGGTCTTTTAAATAAACTATTCAGACTGAAAGCTTAGAGTTTACTTGGACTATGGACTATTTTTTAAAGTTATGTTGATTAGGGCTATCTGACATCGACATGTCAAGTCTGAAGATCCGGGAAAGTGAGAGAAAAAAACAAGGAAGTGTAGTTAGCAAACAGCAGGCACAGTACGAGCTAACCTGGATCTGTGGGTTTACCGGTTGTTTAATCCTGAGACACTTGTTTGTTCACCTAACGTCAGAGCAAAATGCCTGAAATACAGATACAACGGTAAGAATACTAAATTGTATACAGTATAATTTGCACATTGCGAGTTATGTGTTTTTGAATAATTCACTGAGGTCACCCTCGTTGTCCCGGTTAACACAATGTTACACAAGTTAGCTACGAAATAAATGTCCAACAAACGGCTACATTAACGTTTTCTGAAGCCACTAACATTAGCTCTTTCATACATTTCTACAAGGCTTTAGCTAGCGTGCTAGCCCGCTGTTCGTTCCAGCATGATTAGCAAGTAGCTAATTGTGTAGCTGGTTTCAATAGTTTCCACAAAACCTTGATTTGGTAAGTTACTCTGTTTAATATTTTCAAGTATTAACGTCATATGAGCATTTAACAAATTGTTTTAAACATATTAAAGTGCAGTTGTAAGCCGATATAAAGACTTTAAACTGTTTATTAACAGTATTTGTTAACTATCATAATTTATTGTACCGTTATTTTATTACATTGCTTTATTTTGGTTTCATTCATCATCTTTTTATGCAACATTCTTTGCACTTTGACAAATACACTACTACCAGTGCAGTTGTGTTTTGCCACTTTGTGTTATCCATTGCAGAAAGGTGCACAAAGATAGTGACATCCTGGATTGGTGTGTGTTGAGATACACTGACTGTGAACCAGGCAATGAGGATGACAAATGTCGAAGACACAGTTTTGATGAACCTAATCCTTTCGCGGAAGTGATAACTGTGTCATGTTGGACATCAGAGTTTGTGACTTGAGGGTGGTATTCACATGTTACAGTATGAAATTGACAAGGGTGAACACACACTGAGCTCCAGTGATGAGACCCATTCAAAAGAGTAAACATGTTCCCACAGACATACAAAACATATAAATATCAGATTGAATGTCTCTGACAACTCTTTTTTTCTGCTGTTTTCATCACTTTCTTTTGCTTGTATGTTTTCTCATTTCTATGCCTTTGCCTTCACGATGTCAAGGGTTCAAGCCATTAATACCAGTGCTAGTGATGGACTGGAGGGGTTCAAGGCACATGCTGTGTTCCAGGAAATCAACAAGAAGCTTCAGGAGGTGATTAAATACTGACAGACTTTTATGTCAGTGGTTCTGTATAAAGAATGCTCATCCTTTCCTTTTAGGATCAATCTATTCAGTCATATACAGTGTTTCTAGGCCTGTGCCATACTGTTATATGGGCCTTTAGCCTCATGGTGGCACATTTGGATCAGTTCCCAAACTCATTTCATACCACAAAAATAATTTGAAGCTTATGTTGACTCAATCAGACAAATTGTTTCCTCCCAAAAGTCAGTGTTTTTAAGCAGTTACCTTTGTGTGACCCCAATCATACTATATTCATCTCAAGCATGCTAGCAGTGCTGTCTATATAATGAGTGGGATTTGTCAGCAATGAGAAAATGGCAACAGGGGAGCTGACTGGATATTTAGAGACATGGTTTAGTCTAATATATCAAACAACTGATCAGACAAATAGATTTAAAATTTTGCATGTGAAGCTTTGTGAGAGACTCCCTTATCCCACTTTTGTATTCCATATTGATTAAATGTTGATAAGAAAGTGGATTTTTCTGTTTCTATTCAAATACCAATTTTTTTTGGGCAGATTTATGGTGATATTCCAAAATATCAGTGTTTTCCATAAACACTGATGTAAAAACAGTAATCTGTATCCCAAGGAAGAGTGAAGAGTGTAAAATGAAGAAACTATATAGCCTGCGGATTAAAAGGTGGTTTGTCAATTTTTCTGGTATCAAAGTTACTGTTTACATTTGGTATTCCTTATTCTTAACATTCATATTTACCGGCTCACAGTCTTCTTCTTTCCTGCCTTTTCCGGGCACATTTCAGTGTTTCTTGGCACACAATTGCCAACTGTAGGTCAGTGGAACAGCTTGAAATCAATCAGCAGAAATGTTTATTGCTACACCTGCATGTATCTTTGCGCTCATGCACAATACAAACCAAACAGGGACTCACTAGTGACCAAAAACTCCACAGATCATCTTTAATATCTTAGTGTTCTGTTCTTCTGCAGTACATTTAATTATGTCATGTTGTACACTTGTGAACAGTTAAAACATTTTCCTTTGCATAGTTAATGTGGAAATCAGAATTAAGAAATATATTACAGAGTTTCTAATTTACAGACCTGAGTATCTGAAATCATAAATTGTCCAGTATCTCTGATGGTTTATGAGGGATAAAGATTCATAAATATCTTTAGAAATCATATAAAAACTCCAGATCATGCCTCACAATGATCATCATCTCATTTTATTTTCATGCATGGTGCACATTTGAAAAAAATGTGAATTTAGGCTAAAAAAGCAGTACTTGGGTGTAGCCCACAGCTAATTGACTGACACTGTGGCTACATAGTTCCTCTTTTATTCATCACCCAAAACATGGGAACTGTGTCAACATTTTACATATTCATCACAAACTGGTAAAGAAAAGGGATGAAATATCCATGAAACTTCTGAAAATCTGTACATTTTCAGTTTAAAGCTGAAGGCTGAAAGAAAACGGTCAACACAGTCTTACTAACACAGTCTTATATCTCTGAACCTGACACTCCTCTTTGTATTCATATGAAGATATTAACTGTGAGCTGAAAATACATGTGTAGTGTTACTCAAGTATGAAAGGATGCCATTTCTGAGTAGCGTAAAAGCCCAGCTAAGACATGTAGTGACTACTCCATGAGCTTGTAAGTATAGGTCATGAAAACTAAATTTACATGTAATAGAGATACTGTTTACTCTATGTATATTTAAACAGGAGGGGGAGCAGTTTGTAAAGAAGATTGGGGGAGTGTTTGCCTTTAAAGTGAAGGACGGCCCGAATGGACAGGAGGCAACTTGGTTTGTGGATGTGAAGAATGGCAAAGGCTGTGTTCACAATGACACAGGTAAGAAAACTCAAGTGCCAAGAAAACCGTATCAGGGCTTTCTTTCGTCTCATATGGCAGTGGAAACCCATAGTGACGTGTAATCATTTTAATATTTAACTATGGGTGTAAATGCAGTTTGAAGATCAATGCCTGCACAGACCTTGTCTGCTTCATCAGTGTGTGGTTTTATGAAACTTTTGCATTTCTTTGTATCTTAATACCCTTAAATACCTGCACGTTAGTAAACAAATGTTTTTGAGTTAAATTTGGTTTTTATATTTCTTTTCTGCAGATAAGAAAGCAGACTGCACCATTTCCATGTCGGACACAGATTTGTTGGCCTTAATGACAGGGAAGATGAACCCACAGACTGTGAGTATTCAGCCATTGTGTGTTTTGATTGAACTCATGCGGTACTACGCACGTAATACCGATAATGATTCTGACTCAGAGGCCCTTTCCAGACTTAGTATTAACATCTGTCTCGGGTGATCTGATAACAAGTGGACAGCTCTACGCACATCAGTTCACACTTGGCATTAAAATGCGTCTCAATGGTCTCAAGTGACCACGTGATCGGATCTCACTTCTCCATGAATGAACACGTGTTGTTTTTAGCCAGTCCGACTATGACTGACTGGTCAGTTAAAATAAAAATATTTTCTGTTCATTATAAAACTGTGGTGGCTGACCCCCCCACCTCAACTGCCATACCCTGGTTTAGGCTTAGGCTTAGTTTTAGTTTTAGGTTTAGGTTTAAGCTTAGGCTTAGGGTTATTGAGTGCCGGGAACCAGTAGGGGAGGAGGGGGTGCCAGTATTGCCCCAAAAGCACGACATCAGGCTTTCCCTCTGCAGGCACACCTCCCCGTGCTTACCGCTCGGCAGCTGATTTGAATGAGCGTGAGAGATAATTTTAATATACAGCTGAAATGACAGCACGGCTGTTGTTTTTAACTTATGTGCATGGTGATATTGTCAGATGACATTGTGGTTATAAAATCTGGATTTTAGCAGTGCAGAGCTGCTGTATTAAAATAGTGTATATGTGAGCACAGAGAGAAGGAGAGAAGCAAACAGATAAAGGGTTGAAACCAACTGACAATAGGCAGAATGCAAATACCTTACTAGGTTTTGACTTAGTGTTGTGTAAATAGCATCAGTGTATGCATGTAGCACTCCTGGCTTTTCCTTGAGTTAATTTCTTCCTACCTCAGTCTGTGTGCCCTGTTCTCCATAAAAAGTGGAACAGATTTGTTTGCCAGTTGGATGTGGTACTAACAGGATATTTTGTTAGTGTCAGGTTGACACTAAGAGGAAACCCTCTGCTGCGTCATTATTGGCTGATTATGCTAATGTCCCTCCCTCAGACCAGAGGCCATGAAATCAAAGCTGTGTACGATGAAATTATAAAAACGGTTTCCTGCTTGAAGCCTTGGAAAGAGAGAGACCTTATCATTAAATGAGGGGGATTTCATGTCTGAGTAAGAAACATAAAATGTGATCGGTGTGCAAAAGAAAGAAGGACAGATGTTTCAGCCTCTGTTGTCAGCAAACCCCATTAAAAGATTAACAATGAAGTGGTCCAACTAACAAGTATATCTATCCATATATCCTGTAGATCTTATATTCCTGTATGGCATAGAGCTGTATTGTCATCCAACAACAATTAAAAACACGTTAATGAGTCACACTGTCTCACTGACATGCTCCTCCTTCATTTGCACAAACACAGCCACTGTGGTTTATTTTGACTGAATCCCACATACATCATTCAGTTGCTGGAAATAGTCAGTAGCGCACCAAATATGTATTAATCATCCACTGAAAAGGGCCCCAAACAAATGCACAATTTCCTACTGTTTGAGTAACATTTGTTAAAAACTGCAGTCGTCAGCTGAGAGCCAGAAACTGGTTCTGAGAGACAGACTGATGCATTGCTAGTTGTGGTATATTCATGCTATATGTTGACGGTAAGAAAAATATGGAATAACATAAGACATAGTGACATTCAAAAATATTCATGATAAAGTTCAATTAAGTGAGTTTTAATAGTAGTGATAGCCTTTTGTTTAGTTTTGACATCAGTGATGCCAAAACGTTTTTTTGAGGTATTTAGATAATCTTTCAGTTAGGCATGAATTAAATCTTTATCATCTTTAAATTCTTGGCATCCTCTTTTTTCATGCTTTGTACAGAAATGTTTTCAAACCCTCAATTGTAATGGGTAAAAGCAGTGAACCATGAGGCCCACTCAGATCTGTACGAGGAGAGTATGACACATCTCTACCGTCAGTCCACAGCCATTTACAGTGATTACCTGTACCTAGAGAAAAGCCATCATTGCACTGTGTGTGTGTGTGTGTGTGTGTGTGTGTCGTTAAGGAATGAATGCTCTGATTTAGCCCCCATCATTTTGAAATTTGGACAGGTTTTCTTTTTGCATGTTTTTCATACAAAGGCAAAAAAATAATTTCAGTTATTCAATTTGTCATAAAGAATTTCTGCACTCTTAGAGTGGTTGAGTTATTACCTCCTTCTTCATTCCTGTCCACATTCATTTTTCTAATTCTATGTATACTGTGCCTGGCTGCTGTGCAGTTTTCTGATAGTTATAAGCGGTTGTTGCCGTTGCCCCACTTTCCCTGGGTTGAGTTAATCTCTCATGGTAACTCTTTAAACCAGCAGCAAGTATTTCTCTCCAACACAGACTGAACCGCACTTCAGATCCTGAACTGTCTGTATGACATTTTTCACCCTTTCTGATCCGCAGGCGTTTTTCCAGGGCAAGCTGAAGATCACAGGAAACATGGGACTGGCCATGAAGCTTCAAAACCTGCAGCTGCAACCTGGCAAAGCCAAGCTGTAGATGAGACATTGGAGCTAGCTGTAACTACACCTCTGAACACTGAATAGAATAAACCACAAATAATTTAACAGCAGGTCTGGTCTCAGATGAATGTTACAGGGTTATGAACCTTCTCATCACTGGACTGAACCACTTTTCCTACTAGTGACCTCACTGACTGAACAGGGGATTAGTCAGCAGCCCCGCCAAGCTAACTGGAGAATAAGATAGATTGTTTTTTAATTCTCTAATCAAGTCCCTGCCTGCGGGCCCTCTCACGATAATACTGTCAGTACACTAGAGTAGAGACAGGTGCTCCTACTTCGTGATACTAATTCAGTTCATGTCCACTTTTCAATAAATTTCCAATACCTGTTGCTAATGAAATCTTTAAATGTATTATGTCTGGAAATGTTTTGAGTAGAGCAGATTGATGTCATTTTCCACAATCATGGACACAACAGTCTAAGTGCCTCCTTGTCTCAGATTTTAAGTTTTCAGCCCACAACACAGAAAATGTCTTTCACTGTGGCCACCCAACATTTCAGTGGAGGGGGGTGTAATTTTCTGCTGCAGTATCATTATTGTATTAATCTCCAAAAGATTTCTACTTAATAAATTTGTCTGTGCTCCAAGGTCCATTGGGGTGGTCTTCACTTGTGTTTGTTTTTGTTAAGCAGGAACAGTATCTAGCGCACACCCTTGACTAATTGATGTTGACTTTATGTTTCTAATCACGTTGCAGACAAACAAAATGCCCAGAACATTTTATCTGTGAACTTGCACATAAAAATGGATTTAACAACATGCTGGCCCTGTGTGTTTAAGATGAAGGCTCCTTATGATGGTAATGTTGAGTTTATGGATGTTAAAATGGAAATATTGGCCAGATGTCCTAACATAAGGTTCAGTGTTTATTCAGTGTGAGTTGTAGACATTAAATTCACATGAACACACTCCTGGCTCCACAAGATATTAACATGCACCTCCCACACAATTCAAGGGCCTGTTTGAGGTTGTATTAGTGTGACCTTCCACAATAACGAGCCTCTGTTCAGATGCGACAGCACTTGGATGTCACTGTCAAGTTGGCTGAGCCTACATATGTTCCCATTCTGGAGGACTTTGCTGTTTTCCAACACGGCAGCGACCTGGTTCCAGACTGCCACGCTGTAGTTTTTCCTTTGTAAATGGAGGAGCGTGGCTAAAAGACAAATCTGTTAACTAGCTCTGACCCAGATTCCACTGCAGCTTTGGCTTGGCTCTCGTAGTTTTGTGGGTCTTACTCTGTAGTCACACTGGGGTTGTTTCATTGGTCACTAATGACTGCTTTTTGAGTATGAGATTTCATAAGTGTAATAATGTCTTATTTCTTCCCTTTTATTTCGCAATGGAACATTTTATATTTGATTAGAAATGTTGGACTATTTGTTTCAAACTCATATTCAAAACATGGTTAACAAGAAGAATAATGTTAATTGCTCTAATTTCCATGTGAATAGCATAATTGATTAATTTAAAAGTTCACAGTAAAGAAATAAATAAATGTTAGAAGTTTACTTGTACTTTTTAATCAGTGAACTGATTGCACCGGTCACAGCTGCATCAATTCTGACCATTCTTTTTTAAATCTTTAATATGTAAGTCTTTCAACTTTGTGGAATAATAAATCAGTGACATGCCCCTCTAATAATATAAAGTTGCGTTTCTGCTTGCCCTAATGTCACCACAACCCTGTTACATAATGTAGCAGTGATTCATCATGTTATTCACCAATTATTACTACCCTGGAAAATAATTACCTGCTGAAAGATGTGCTGTGTTGTACGTTTCTAAAGAAACTCAGGGGTTTGTTTAGAAGAAGCAGAGAAAGAACTGGCGCAGCAATAATTACCAAACAAAAAAAAATCTCTCTCCTCAACAACAAACAAGTGAATTTCCTTGATTACATTATAGTACACAAACCTATTTACTGCATCCTGTAATAAATGTCACACTTATGTGATTTGCAGTGTCGGTTTGTTAGCGATGACTAAGAGCAGCAGCTATGGGGCTTTATTGGACACATTTCATATTACAAACACACTCTGGGTGGGACTTGAATCCTTGTTTCATGTTCTGGTTTTACATGAGGCAAAAGAGCCGCCCTTTTAAGAGCTGTGCTCAGTGAAAAATGGTTTCTTCAAGTAAAAATTAAATGGATTAGTTTATAAGAATGTAGACAAAAAGAAAAGGCGATATCCCAGCTCTAATTGATAGAAAGTGTAAACAAAAACTCTTCATGCAGGGTCTGTTTGTGCATTTATTACATAAACACAGCAGAGGCAACAGTGTAGGTATCAAATAATTTTCATTTTCTCCTAAAAATAAAGGGTTCCCTACTGATCTGTAAAATGGCAGACACAATCCCTGCTGTTCTGTGTTGTGTCCCGTAGAATGAGATCAAACATAAACCGCAACCTGTTCACAAGAGTTGTAAAATGAGTCTGTTGGAACGGCCGTTGCTTTGAGAAAGTTGTTTGAAGATGTCTTTACTGAAACAGTGGAAACATTTATAAATGACCAGAGATCGTCTCTAGGGGAAAACAGTCTGCCAAATAATACGATGAGTAGTAACGAGAACATGGACCGGAGCTTGTTTTCTCAAGTTTCAGTAAGGAATTCAAGGCCATGAACCGAGGTCTGTCTCTCTGTCGGCCTGAAAACAGCAGTTCAGCAGACGTGATCAGAGAGTGAGACTCAAAAAAAACCCCAGACTCACTGTAACCGGAAGCGGCCTAGTATCCTCCACCCCACTCCAACTGTCTTCATTCTTGTCTGTAGTTGGTGGCTGCAGTTCCAGTAGAAAGAGGAAGGAAAGAGGGAGATCTACAGTTTAGAAAAAAATACTAGAAGCCACTTCTAGATGATCCAGTTAATGAAAACAAAATATTTTCTCAGTTTTAAATTTCATACAACATAAATGCTGAAATAACTGATGGATAAGCAGATTGTGTAGATATCCCTGAAGGGATCTTAATGAATTTCTCACTTTTTTTTCACTATTGTTGGCTCTAGGCAATTTTCACATACCGATCTCTAATGGAGGAACCTACAGAGGTTTATATTATGTCAATATAAAACAGACTCTTAGGAACCTTTTTTCAACAATTGCAATCCATTTCCCCTTATTAAGTGCCAAATTACATTGCCCTTTTCATGAAATGTCCAGACCATCAGCTGTTAAATACCAGATGGTATCTTGGAAAATAAGGGACACATAAAGTATTACCAGTGTCTTTACATGAGGAGCATAGGGATTTATTACCAAGAACAAAATCAGGTGGGAAGGAACTCTCACTCAAGGGAATGACCTGGATTGATTGAATACAGTGGACTGTGGAAGAGATGTTGCATTCACATGCTCCTGAGAGGGTCCCAGTGTTGTTAATATATAACTTTTCTAACTAATCTGGTCACTGTATCTGAATAGCAACTCTTACCACCTAATATCATATTACAAATGAAATGTTACAAAAATGCAATACATGATTTTTCACCATTAATCAAAAGTATTTAACATCAACTAAACATTTTTTTTAGTCCATCGTGTTTTTGTGCATATGATATCAACAATTCATCAAATTGTATACCATAATTTTCAGTTGAGAACAAATGTTTCTGACACCGTTTTCATTTTGCATGGGTGCTAATTTTACATGCTGTTTTCACAGAAATACAGTAAATTGATTAACATTTTAGGAAAGGCTTATTGCTTATTTGTGTTCTTGCTGAGAAGACTAATAGAATAGAAAGCCTTTATTTTCATTCATTCTTGCCTTTATTTTAATTGTACAAAAAAAAATATAAAACAAAATTTGGAGAGCTATTCCTGATCAGTGAAAGCAGCAAAAACACACAATAGACAAAAGGACACAAAAGAATATTGCAATAAAATGGTATTGAACTAAGAAATAGAGTCAGAGAGCTAGGAGCCGCTGCTTACCTAATTTCCATACAGTTACCGTAAAGCTATAACCACCAGGCGGTTAGCATAGCTTAGCATAAAGACAGAAAACAGGGGGAAACAACTAGCCTGTCTGTCACTCTGAATTGTTAGGTAGTAAGCAGGGGGGGGAGGGGGGTCTTGAATTCACTGCTCCTGGCCAAAGATAAAGCAGAAAATATAACATGTTATACAGAAGGTAGTTCCGACCAAGAAATTTGATTGGACGAGAGTCATTCCATGAGCGCCGATATAGAGTACAACTGCACTGGGACTTTTAACTATGTATCACTCCGCTTCACAGGTGTTCTATTAACCGTTAATCAGGGTTACATTAACAGTCGTTATCCATCTTAGATTGTAGCAAACTTTGCAAAGATGAATATATTTCAAGAAATAACATTTGAATTAAAATGTGTATGGTCGTCAGAAGAGGATGAAGGTAAGAAGCCTGGATACTTCAGCGCACACCTGAGGTAACGTGTGGACAAGGTAGCAAGCTAGTGTGCACTGTGCAGGTCAGGATGTTACTTAGCAAGAGTCCAGTAACAGTCCAGTTGCGGAACTATTTGTGTTGGCGTAGCCGAATAAATGATAAAATTATCAAACAAATCATAATCTGTTGCTGCTTATTTAACTAATATGACGCTCGTGGAACTGTTGTATAAAGCAGCTAGCTGATTGATTGTCTTCGGCCTTCGGCTTTGTACCTATGACCGAACCACAGCCGTGCTGATACTCAGTACAACATCACTCCCTCTCGTTCGATACTACTCAATTAACAAGTAAGCTTTGTTAACTTTGGCCAAGCTAGCTGCTCCCCTCCAGTCATAACGGTAAGCTAAGCTAACCAGCTGCTGACTGTAGCTTCATATGTACTTTACAGCCACATGAGGGATATTTATCTTCTCATCTAACTTTCCCGAAATGTTGAAGTATAATGGTAAAGTTACAACATTTCTACCACACAATTTTTAGATGGTTAAAATACACATAAAAAATATTATTAATATTCTATAGTACCTTGGAGTTAACATGTTTTAGATTCTGTAGGGCAGTGTGCATGTCCTCTGTTTTTTTTAAGCTGTTTTATTTGAATGCCTTACATACAAAAAACAAAATCAGCTGAGGAAGTAAAGATGAGAAATAAGGCTAATTATTTATCAATGTGAAGCTGATAAGAAAGGAATCAGAAAAGTAAAAAAAACTAAGAGACAAATGCACTTGAAATACATTTTGTGTTGATGAATCATCCCAAAACACTTCCGCCTGTAAATCTGAAGTTCAGTGAACTGTGCTAATGCATCGTAATGGTAGCAGATGTTCACACACTGTGCCTAATGGGAGGTGGGCTTGTTGAAAAAGAGGCCTAATCCAGAAACACGTAGGACATTAGATCACATGCTGACACCTCTTTTTGGCAGGCTACTCTTCCACTTCTTACTTTATTATAAGAGTGTTTAGGATGACTTATGTGTCTTCCCCAAATGAAAGGTATCTCAGAACATATTTCAACTCTATAGCTCAATAATCTGCACTACAGATGTTTAAGATTCAGTATCTTCTGAAGAACAAGAGTGTTTTTTAGCTGTTTTAATTTTTGAAAATCCAAGACACAGCCACCCTGTTTGAAGGGATGTGATCTTTAAGTGCATCCAAGTGTTTCTTGTCCCAAGTCTGCAGAATGTTTATCATCTCAGATGAATCATGTAGGTTGGAAAGGTTTTGTTGCATGTAGAGGAATTTTTACCAAACCAAGCTATAACAGCTCAAACTCATTTCATTTAAACTGGAAAGACCAGCTACATTGAGGGGGAAAAAAATCAATACTTGGGAAAAAAATATGAGAAAAAAAGGAAAGAATTTGTTTTTGGCTCCCAGTCAGGTCAGAGCTGTCTCTCTTACTCACTCCCTTCCTTTTCACTCTCGCCTGTTCTCTTTCCTTTCTTTCTTCTAACTTTCTCTCCCACTCCCACTTCTCTCTCACATCTGGAGGGTATCTGGTGCGGCTGTGTGACTCCTCGCCTGCTATGGGACAGCCTGTGTTTGGACTGGACGTCAGACTTCAGTGCATTTCAGCAAACATCGTTGGGAACGGGTAAAGTACAGTAGTAGACCAGAACGTTGCTTTTGCAGACTTTACTGCTGCATGTTTTACAGATGGCTGCAATGTTATATGGAGTTGAGCTTAAAGTGTCGGCGTCATTCATCCATGCATGACATTTCTGGCATGATGATCCGGACTACTTAACAGTGCAGCATAGCCACCTCACAACCTCTGCTCAGCTGAGAGAGTAGAACAAAATGAAAACAATATGATGACTTTTAAGATACTCAGTGCATTTTCCCTTCAAGCCCTTAAATAATAAGGTAACATGAGATTGTTGTTGACTTAGTGAAGGCTGTAAACTCCTCTCTGACCCCTGGATGCTATGATGTTTTCATTCTAGCAAGGGTTGACATTGTGCAATAAGTGCAGGCAAGTGCACAGGCTTTTATTTTTCATTTGCTGTGGGTGTATGCATGCTGCTGTGTGGATTTTCTGCTGCTGTGTGCATCCACTTGTGTGTGTGTGTGTGCGTGTTTGCCACAGTCCCTCTGGTAGCTGTTGTGCGACAAGCAGAGAAGGCTCTTCTGATGGATGGCTTTTAGACTTTTGCCTTGAGAGCTGCCCTGAGTGCCCACTTGGAATATTTCTATCAACATTGGTGGAAATGATTAGAGGGCTTTTTCAGGTCATTGCAAAACACTAGCGTCATACAAACACTGCTCAGCCGATTGCGGAGGGCTAGATTCACATTATTTTTATTTAATTTAAAACTGTAGATTTGATTTTTCTGAAGGCATGTGTGTGAAATGTTTGGAAAGCAAACAGAGTAAGCTGCCAGGGTGATGCTTATTTTCTTTTTTCAAATTAGCCCTTGCAGTGAAGACTGAAGCTTCAGACACAGCAGAGAGAAGGAGCAGAGAGACGACTGTCTTTTGTTGTTGGCCTGGTGCGTAAATGATGTAAATCCTCCATCAGTTGAATTCATATTTAGATGTAAGGATACTATTTTTTTCCATACACCAGTTAGAAATGGCACCGCAGGGAGGGATTAAGGTTGGCAGATTGAAAAGATTTGAAATGAAATGATGCAGTCCTTGTCCATAGTGTAAATGAAACTGGAAGGCAGATAGCTACATGTGTGTCTTCCTCTCTTTGAAAGGGTATTCCGTTCCTTTAGCATTGCACTTCCATAAAATTGGCACACTTGAGAGAAAAAAAAGGGTCACATTTGTAGCTGAATTTTACTCTCTAGATTTACTGACCTAGCTTTGAGCTTTGACAATTCTCTGAATCTCTTATACAGATTTAGTTTATACCAGTATACAGTTTGTTCTATGTCAGCTGTTCTCTAAACATATTGGGTTTAGTGTGTCTCTATGCATCTGACTAGCTTTGCTGCGGTTTAGATCATGCTCAGCAAAAGGAACTTGCAGTGTTTGAAATGTAGCTGTGCGCTAAGTTGGATCTATCTCTATCTTCATGAATGAGTGTGTGACTATAGCTTCAGGTGAGTGAACAGGTGGCTCACCTGTTTAAATTACAAACAAACTTAATCCATGTCCATGTAGTTACTGGTCAATATATTGACCTGACAGTTTCAGTTACACTTTTTCTGCCATCCAAAATCAACTGAGGCAGATGTGACATCTATTCATTGAAATTACACAACTACATTTGACACTTGACGGCTTCATAAAATCATACCTAGTATAAGATTTGAACTTGTAGAAATTCATCAAATGATCTTATTTGTAGAAAGCTTCCCTCATACCGAATGAATTGCATTATCAAAAGAATGTCACCCATAGAGATGAACCCAGAGAGAATTATCACTAACTCATAAACTGCAGTTCCTCTCACTTCACTCGTACTTTAGCCTCTTTCAGCTCATTGTTTTGTTTTTAAGGCCCAAAAGTTTATTTCCGTTCACTATCACTCGTCAGTCATTTTCAACCACAGCACCTAAAACTGATGAACTTGTTCACAAGGTGATGATATGTCAGTGTTAATACCTGCAATTTGCAGGTAGTAAAAAACAGGCTGAGTTAGTCATGAATGACTGACTTGCAGGATGCGCACCGTCTCACACCAGAAGCTGTGGAGCAGTGACTGACAGAAAGATGCCACTTGCACAATTTTATATGAAAGCCCATCAGTGGTGCTTCTCACTCACCCCCCATTATAACTACATACACTCAATTAAGAAAGTCCCAAAGTATAAAAAATTCACTGGCTACTGCTTCAAATGTCCAAAGAGTAGTAAATTGCAGCTTTTATAAGCCCTTGTTCCCAAGAGCAAAAAATACTCCATGACGTGATTTTTTAACTTTATTGTCCGTGTGCTTTTGCAACAGGAGAGCTCAGCAGTGGACATGGCCTTTCCCAAGCATTCCATCCTACGGGCCCTGAGTGTGCTGCTCTTGGCCTCGGTTTTGGTGCGTTGCCAGGCCCCCCTTGAACCAGTGGAAGAGGAGGAGGGAGAGGAGACCAACATCACAACAGTGGTGACGAAATCTGATCCGGTCCTATGTCCGCCAGAGTGTAGCTGTACAGCAGAGGGGGCAGTGGACTGTGCTGGAGTTGACCTCACCGAGTTCCCCGATGAGTTGTCTGATAAAACCCGCCAGCTCTCTCTACAGGTCTTTCACACACACATGGACATAGGCCCAATCCCATTTCTAATTTTTACCCCTACCACTTGCCCCCTGCCCCATGGAACTGAGTTACAAGGGGTAATGGTTGAAATCTGCCCCTACAAAATGGGACACCCCTTTAAGAACGTGAATCATCAGCAGTAGTCTCCGATGGTTTTCACATGAGCAGACGCAACGTGTTTTTGCCGCAGATTCAACATGCCGTCAAAATGTGAAAATCACGGACAAACGTAATTCTTTCACAACTTCAATTTCATCGATCATTTGAAAAAGAAAGAAAAAACACTGCTATATTACCAGGCTATTGTTAGTGATGCTCTGTAGGCAGGCATGACAGTCTGCACTGAAATGAAAGCGGTAAAGTTCAGCAAACTCGCCGCTGGATGCCATCAAATGGGGTTGGAGAGCAGCATTTTTGTGGCTTTTATGAAGAAGAGGACCATAAGTCATTGAAACAACATTAATCTAAGACAATACAATGGTTGTCGTAATTTTTAAATCTTTATTAACGGAGAAAATTTAATATGTCAGTTTCCTTGGTCGCTTGGGTCAGTTACGCAACAATCTTGCCGGTGAGTCGGAAAGCATTTGGGGAAATATCTCATAGCACTCTGTTTGAAGTGTGCCCCTGAAAAGTCTTGGTTTGAAGGGCCAGTTAGCTCTTACACTTCACCCTACCCCTCCAACTCAACAAGAATCGGGACACCCTACGCCTAAACGTGACCGCACAAAACAGAGGGCTAGGGGCAAGGGGTGAAATGGGATTGAGCCATATACATCATACACATATATATTTTTTAATTCAGCTCAGAAAATGGGGAGTTATCAGTGCAAAACTCCTGTATTTTCTGTCTGTGTTTTGTCTCCTGATACCAGAACAACAAAATTGAGGAGATAACAGTGGAGCACATTTCCCACCTACATCAGCTCGAGACTTTCAACCTTCAGAACAACTGGCTCACCACAGATGGTAAACACTTAACACAATCTAAACACCTAGCAGGAATCTAGCGTAGAGCAGATGAGGATATTGAAGACATGTTCACAAGGTTGTTTTTTTGTGGGACAAACAGGACTGTTGGATTTCTGATTGTCGTGCTCATCTGTGGGTCTGTGCTGCCTTGCGCCGTACCAAGTCAGAGCCTCAAAAGATCAATTTGGAATCATTTTAGTTTGATAAATAGAAGCAGAGGTTTTGCTGTTGCAGACTATCTGGTGAGACCAGTAGTTTATAGTAGCTAGTGCTAGTCAACTTTTGTTTGATATTGCTGCGTAATTGATTGAATTTACAACTGTACTTGCATTATTTTTACTCTATATTGTAGCATTTACTGTTATCTTGTAATAGTCCCAGTGTCTGCAAAATTATTTCACTTGAAAAGGCAGAAAGTAAAGTTCTGAATTGCTAATGCTTGCAAACAACATTGCAAGTCCACAACAGCTGTATGAGGGCTAAACCCTGTGAGTTTGGGAGGTTCAGATGAAACAATTTATATCCATATATTAGATAGCATAGCTAGAATAGCCACATAACAAGCAAAACCCGTGTCATGTAACCTTCTGATTAAGCCTGCATTGTTCCTGCTAGTGGCTGAATGCCAGTTGGTCATTGTCACTGTGGCCAATCAAGAATGCCAAGATGAACAGATTCAGCTCTGTGGATTTCTGGACAGCTGTGGTGACTGCTGGTTTGCTAAAGCCCTAACTGTAGCTTCCCATATCATTGTGACTCAAACATTTTGTTGTAATGGGATAGATTGTATGCGAGGTAAATTGATATGATGAGATTGTATACCAGTCAATCCCAGCTGACATTGGGTAAGAGGCACGGTTTAGAGTCGACTTACCAAAATATTACCCCAGAGCTTAGAAAAAAATAAACAAACCACATAATGACTATGAATCATTGAAGTGAATAAAACAAATCAAATCAACAAAGTGTTGCATAATTTCCACCTTCACTGAAGAAGTGTGTTGGGCCTTTCAAGCTTGTAGTGTTAAGTAACCTACAGTATGTAAATTTACCTGTTTGAATTTCCTTTAGCTCTCCACATATCATGAATTTCCCCTAGGGGATAAATAAAGTATCTATCTATCTGTATCCCTAGTCCCTAGTAGTCCCACTACAAACTACCAATTTACAATATGTAAAATTGGTGTCATTTTTCTTGAACTGCCTACTATGTGTACCGGTACATATAATTATATTTTGGCTGGTGATGTGTGCTTAAACATATTGATTAGGAATGCAGTATGCTTTTCTGTTTGCAGGCCTTGAAGATGAAGGTTTTGAGATGCTCGAACAGCTGGCCTATTTATACTTGGCAAATAACAAGGTGAGTCATTTACCAGACTTTCAAATGTTTGTTCTCTCTACTTACCATTTACAGAAAGGAAAGCTGTGCCAAACAACAAGTGCCCCCCCCCCCCCCCCCCCCCCCAAAACCTCACCCCCAACCAGACACTCACACCACCCCTCCAAAATCCACCATTTAGTACAGCACCGAGAAAAATATGGACCTGACCAAAACATACCTACAGTAGCAAAGTTTTCTTAAATTCAAGCCCTGTCCTGTCTCATGATTTTGTGCTGCCTGTCTTTCCTGTGCTCCATCTTGCTACACTCTGCCTGGACATGTTCACCTTTCTGTGCTCCTTCCTGGCTGAAGACAGCAGGCTAGCTAGCTACACAGTTAGCTAGTTGTTTTGATTCAAAACATATTTCTTCAGCTAGTTTTGGTACTTGATGCTGATACCTCTGTCCTTTCTGAATTTTATTTCAGGTTACTTTTGCAAAATGTCCCACTTTTGTAGGTCCAGGATTGAGATGTATTCCGGAGCTAACCCTCAAACTTCTCAAACTTAACTTGCCTCTTCTGCCTCTTATCACTTAATCTGCAAGTTTAGTTTCCACACACAGATGCGTGTAATGCATGCAATATCGTAAGTGATCTCAGAACAGTAGAAGATGAGTCAAGGACAGCTTGACCAGCACGCTTTCGCTATAGCTAGTGGCCCACAAAGATCCCAGGATTATCCTCAATGTGCATGCACAAACCTCCAAAAAGAAAATGCAGCTCCCCTTCCTGCTCGACAAGCCCCAGCCTTTGTCAATGGGACATGGTCACAGTTATGTAAATGATAGAAACTACAACGGCTGGTAGTCAAGCTAACTCCCAGAGACAATAGCCTGCTGTTGCCACAAGTGGGCAGTAAATTACATGATGGATGTAAACAAGAATCAGATCCTTTATGGGACAGAACACTGTTATGAGATCAGATGTAAGGAGAGAGATCGCTTCCACTTTGGTATCATTCTAAATGATGTCCATATTCAGCTTTAACTGGTCAAGCACTGTTCGCCTTGCTTGCCCTGACGGCACGCCACTGATGCTTACATAATGCAACAGCAAGTTCATCTTTTACATGTTCATCTCATTATTATTCTATTCTATTCTATTCTATTTTGATATGCTGATATAGTGCCAGCTGGCAAAGAGAGGTGGCAGTCTCTTCTCATACACTGTGTGAGCTTATGCTTGTAATGACTTCCAGTATGGCTGTGCCAGCTGGTCAGAGCTAAAATGTTACTGACCCTTTTGGACGCAGAGCAGGAGAGAAAAGATGGAGAGATTTGTGCCTTCACTGAGATGAATAGGCAAACAGCATACAGGAAGAATAGGGGATTTTTAAGTGCTCACTAAGCCTCAAAGACACCCATGCTGCTTTAATCCATAAACCATATTATAAAGGAGGGGGCTCTAAATGAACATCTAATCTCACCAGTGCTTCTCGGATTTCTATACCCTCTGCTATTTTGTACAGTAAAGCTCTAGTTGTGGTGAACTATGCTGATATATGAAGGAGTACACAGGTTGCCTACAACGTTTCTGCTCTGTAACAAATTAAATAGTGTCCAGTTCTTTGAAGGGGACAGACAAGCTGTACAAAGGCAAACATTTGAAGTGGTGGAAAAAAATCCAACATAAATAAGTCGTGTATCATTGGGTTTCAAAACAAACCCATATGACCATCACAAAAACTATTCACTGAACATTTTCTGATCTGCCATTCCCACAATTTTGTTGAATTTAGACTACCAGAACAACTTGGTTGAGGTTATGAAGTTTGAAATTATGCATGTTTGAAAAAACAAACAAAAGGGCTGTCCACATCAAGAACAATAATTATAAAAATAACTATAAATATGTCATTTTTAAAATGATTCTAACCGAAGTGGATGCCAGAGTCCACATCACAACTATGTCCTGCTCTTTAACAATAACTTACACTGATAACTGCCGCTGTCTGCCAGCCTGCTACACCCACCAGAGCCTCTTGATCCCATCACCTGGACCTGCTGTTTGATAAGATAAGCATAGCACCTGGCTGACAGTTCAACACAACAGTGGAGAGACTCATCATTCAGGTTAAAAAAAAACAAAACAAAACAAAAAAAAACCCCACCCCTGTTTGATCAGACAAACAGTATTTATAGTCACAGAAAAGAAGACTAGGATGTAGTCGCCATCCGCTCACCCTCAAAATCAGTGTTAATTGTTTTGTGTTTTGCTCTGACATTGCATGCGTGCGTGGTGGCCAGCCAGCCTCATCTCTCTCTCTCTCTTTCTCTCTCGCTCTCTCTTTCTCACCCGCTATGCGCACAACCTATGTACTGAGGTATACTTCACCACTTGTGTAACAATGTGCTGTCTCAGACTTCTCAATCTTACTACAGATCTTGCAGAGATTAAAAATCACAGTGTAATTTGCTTGTTTACTTGCTGCTGCTGCCTCTTAGTGCTTAGGAAGAAAAGACTGATAAATAATTTTCTAGTTTTGTTTAGATCCACGCACATCTGCGCATGTGTTTGATACATGATATCATAACTGATCTCAGAATGGTGGAAGTTGAGTCAAGCACACTTTGGCTATACTGAAGTCACTCGTCAAAGATCCGAGGATTATCCTCAATGTGCATGTGCAAACATCCAAAAAAATGCAGTTGCCACAAGAGGGCAGTAAATTAAAACGCTGCCCTGAGATCTGATGTAAAGAGAGATATCACTTCCACTTCAGTATTATTCTAATTGATGTATACTTTTAGCTTTAACTGGTCAAGCACTGCTTGCCTTGCTTGCCCTGATGGCACAGTCCTTAAGAGTTTACAGCTATACCAGCTGTTCTGTGAAGTTATCTGCTTTGAGATAATTGCTAACATTAGCATGCTAACATGGTCACAATGACAATGTTATGGCAATTTCAGATTCCCAGGAATAATGTTTACCATGCTCACCATCTTAGTTCAGCTTGTTAGCATACTAGCATTTGCTAATTAGCACTAAACACAAGGCATAGCTGATACCATGAACATTAGTTTTGTAGGTACAATATTTGGACATCATCTTTTTGAACTGGTGGTGACACTAGATGAAAAGTGATCAAAGTGTTTATAATTCATCTTGAGGGGACACTGAATTTCTGAACCAAATCCCACTCTGAACAAATAATGTGACCCTAGAGGAAAATCAGGATATCAGTTATAGGGTACATTTTTGGGGAACTATGCATGTCTGTACCAATTCTAGTGTAAATCCATCCAAAAGACACAGTAGTGGCTTTCTAGACATTTTGCATAAAACCAAAAAATGTCAACCCTCATGATGGCATTAGACGAAAAGTCAGGTAATCACCAAAGTCATTTGTAACCATGAATATCTTGGAAGTTTTTGTCTAGATACTTCAGTCTTGACCAAAGTGGTGGTCTCACTGAATGAGTGGCCAACTGATGAACATTGACCCGCCACTAGCATGGATAAAATACTTGTTCAAACTGAGGGAAAGATTGTGGTAATAGTTAAAATCAAACTTTACTTTTGGCAGGAGAGAGGATGCAAACCACAGACTATAACAGGACAATGCTTCTTTTCTTGTGCTTGCAGCTTACCTCTGCACCAAAGGTCCTACCACCCTCTTTGGTTAGTGCTGATTTTGCTGCTAATCAGCTTGTAAGGATCTACCCATATACTTTTGGCCATAAACCAAAACTGAGGTATGAATGTGTATGTGTAAATTTATCCTTTTTTGCTGGAATTATGTCCATTTACTCATAGCACTATCCTTTGACCAGGTCTGTGTATCTTCATAACAACAAGCTGACTGATGCAGGACTTCCTGATAACATGTTCAATGCTTCTAACAATCTGGAGATCCTTACCATGTCCAGCAACTTCCTCCGTGTTGTACCCAAGAGCCTACCTTCCAACCTTTACCGTCTCCATCTCAAGGTACAGCAGCTGTAACAACACATAATACCCTGAGAGTGGATGATCTGCTAGATAGATACTACAGTGCCCTTTCTGCTTAAGTTTGCAGTTAGATTTTAGGTGGAGGACATAAATCTGTTTCTTTTCATCCATGAATATGGTAATGATGATAGCATAAGGACCAGTGCTGTTGTTACAGAGTAACAAGTTGGAGAAAATCCCAGCGGGGGCGTTTGACAACTTGTCAAACCTCAGAGAGTTGTATCTCCAGAACAACCTCCTCAGCAATGAGGGCATGGACAACGAGACTTTCAGGTGGACAAAATCATCACTCACACACCACCAGTGGTTAACATATTCTATGTTAATGGCGTTGCCAAGTGCAAAGCCTGTATTATACATAGATTTATGTGTGAAATATTGTGTTGCAGCAGCAAAGAGAAAGTAGCATAGTCCAGGATCAGAGAACTAATTTCATGACTTCCGCTCCTCCTCTTCTGGTAGCCAGCTGAGCAGTCTGGAGTGCCTGGATTTGTCGAATAACAACCTGAGCATTGTTCCCAAGGGTCTGCCTCGCAGTCTAGTGCTCCTACACCTGGAGAAGAACGCCATCCGCAGCATCCCTGGAGATGCTCTTACCTCTGTCCGAAACCTTGAGTACCTGCTCCTGCACAATAACAAGCTCCGCTCACGTTCCATCCACCCAGCTGCTTTTCAGGTACATTTCTTTTTCCATTTCATACTCTTTTAGATCTTTTATAGAAAAGCAAACTCATGTAAAAAGCATGAAGATTCATGCTCAACTGCTTTGCATGTGATATTTCGATCTTCTGTATAAAATGGATCACCTGTTAAATCTCTAATTTGCATTTTCACTAGGGTTTGAAGAAGCTGCATACTCTACACATGTACAACAATTTGCTGGAGCGGGTTCCCAGGGGCTTGCCTCGACGGGCCAAGACCCTAATGCTGCTCCACAACTCCATTTCCGAGATTGGTCGCAATGACCTGATCCTATTGTACACCCTGACGGAGCTCAACCTCAGCTACAACAAGCTGACCAGTCCGAAAGTGCACCGCGAGGCCTTCAGGAAGCTGCGTATATTGGAAAAACTGGATATGTCGGGGAACAACCTTCACTCCATGCCTCTGGGTCTTCCTCGCAGCCTGCACATCCTCGAAATCAAGAACAACCAGCTCAACTCCATACCGGACGGTGCGCTTACAGGCATGGAGAAACTACGAAAGCTCATCCTAAGTGACAACGAGCTGAAACTGAACTCAGTCTACCAGGGAGCCTGGATGGAGCTCAGTGCGCTCGCAGTGAGTGTCTGGGAGATACATAGATCAGATACTAGTGCTTCCAGGACTTTTTTTTTTTTTTTTAGCCCTTGTCCATTTCGTTAACTTACAGCCTGTAACATATTCTCATAGCCTGACCATTTAAGAACTTTATGAGGCTTTGACTCGAGGTTCTACCATGTGTTTTCACTGTATTTTAGAAACTAACACGTTTACCTTACCATTTGAAAGGGCTAAAGTGAGACTGACCTAAATGATTTTAATCAACTGAAGTGGTTCTGGCACAGACAACAGTAGTGGCAGTGGTGTTGAAATTATTAAAGTTTATAGACATCTTTCTTTCAAATTTTTGTGAACATAAGATACAACACCAAGGTGGAATCCAAGGACCTGCTGTGGCTGGTGGCCCAAAGCAACCTCCAGGTCTCATCAAACCCCTTTGTCGTACTTTAGTTTGCTCCATCACAAACACTCTGATCTTGTAATTTTCTGTAGTCGTGTTTAATCTTTTAATTTTTTTCACAATAAGCTTGCCATAATTGTCTTTGTTGTGATATGATGAAAAATATGCTTGACCAATCAAGATCGACAGCACTGCAGAGGAGAGGATTATCCCGTCTACCGAATTTTTGAGATTAGGAACTTCTGAGTTTTATGTGTAAGAGGCACCAAAGATTCACGAAGATTCTTTGCTAGTGAGTAGAAGTAATTTATGCCTTATTTGGCGATCTTGAGCAGCATTTAGACTGTGCGAGAAGTGTCAGCAGCTGCCGAGCTGAGTCAAGTAAAGTATACACGTCTGCAGTACTGAATGATCTCAGCCGCAAATGCATACAGCTATGATAAACCCCAAGGGAAAAACTTATCAGTCAGCCACCACCTGCACTGTTTTGTCACACAGAACTTGAGTGATCTTTCAGAGAAACCGATGGTCACCTCGATTGTGTGCTAACACGTAAGAGACACAAACCAGGGCTATAACAGTGCAGACCTGGCACACCCTGAACTCAAAAAAGTCTCAGTAGAAAAGATTTGTCTTTCATGTTCTGGGTATAGCCAAAATGTAGGAATTCAAAGCAAAAGCAGAACCTATGACACTGACTACACATTGTTTTGTTTTGTTGGCTTCCTGCAGTGCAAAAGGGCTCTTAGTTACACATGCAGTATAAAGCATATTTTTGTATATTGCTGGTTATTCTACAAAAATGTATCACATAGATCAGTGAAAATGTTTAATGTTGTTCATTATATTTATCTTGTAATTTTAGACATTAGATCTGTCTGGCAACCAGCTGTCACACATCCCCTCTGACCTACCTGAGTCTCTGGAGTACCTTTACCTGCAAAGTAATCGCATCTCCACTGTTCCTGCTTCAGCATTTGAAGGCACTCCGAACATCAAAGGCATCTTCCTCCGGTAAGGGACACACAAACCCTCTCTCAGTCTCATTCATGTTGATGCTAATAGTCAGTCCTGGATTTTCTTTCCTTATAAGAAGTGAACAGGCGTTAAATGCTTGTATTTCACCCTCTATGGTTATTTGCTACACCAAAGGACAGCTAGAGTCGGGTGGATGTACTACAGTGTTTTGGATTTCTGTATTTTTTTAATCTTGGTAAAGTGTCTGAAGTAAAATCTAATTCACAATGCATAACTTTAAATTTAAAGAAATAGTTTGACATTTTGGGAAATAAGATTATGTACTGCATATCTGAAGCTTAAACCAGCAGCTGGTTAGCTTAGTTTAGCACAAAGAAAAAGGGGGAAACAGTTAGCCTGGTTCTGTCCAATAGTAAGAAAATCTGCCTACCACCACCTTTTAAAGCGCAACAAGTAACATGTTACATTTTGTTTGTGTAATCCTTACAAAAAGTGAAGAGTAAAAGTGCCATTTTGTGGTTTTCTGGGGGTTATGTGCTAGATTATTTCTATTTTCAGTGTCTTCCTAAGCATGCCTGCTGCTTGCTGTAGCTTTATATTTACTGTAAAGATATGAGACTGGTATCAGTCTTCGTATCCATGTCTGGACAGCAAAGCACATTTTCCAAAATGTCAAACTAGTCATTTAGAGTTTTGAGTACAAACTGAGATTCTGAGGTATTTAAGCTATTCAGGTTAGTTTTACATTTCCAAACCCTTTTAACACCACAGTTTAAACTCATAACAGTGAACCTAGTGGTCTTAGTCTGTTACTAATCCACTAAATTTACTGTGTGTTGGACAGACGTCTGACTGAGCTTCATTTCGCAGAGTACTGTGGTGTGGTATCTAATCTCTCCATCTCCTCTAACTTGTGTGCATTCAGCAAATTTTCCACTTTGGTTTATTCCACATAGTGCAGGCTTATACCCACATGTGCTGCAGCTGAAAGCAGCATTCAGACAGCAAAGTAAAGAGGTTTTGAACAAGCGCTCTCAAGGCTTTTGTCCTGTTTGGTTTCCTGTCTGACCCCAATGTAGCTGCTTTATGGCTCTTGTTTACGGCCTTGACCCCTTCCAGGCTGTTGTGCTCTTCATGTTGTTCATATCAGCTGCTGCCACATTGCTTTTTCACAAAATTTCCTATACAGCTGGGAGCTTTTGGCCTGAGCCAATTTAGAGCCACTTGAATGCATCACTTGGGAAAGTGGAGGGAGGATTTAAGTGTGTGTGTGTGTGTGTGTGTGTGTGTGAGAGAGTGTGTTTATTACTAATTGCATGTTCATGTGAATTGCAATGTTGTCTAGCTTTTTAAGTTCATGGGCAACATATGCAAGCATTTTCACTGATAGATAAGAGTAGATGCAGTTGATTCAAGGTATCTTCAGAAGTGCTTTGATGTGAAGTGAACGTGCACCTGTTCAGAGTGGCATATATGCTCAACAGATGGCTCTCGCTATACTGCTTCCTAAGTGGAGAGAAGCTGTCAGATGCTTCTCCTGATTTGTAAATGTCACCATGTCCTCTGCAAGGATTTTTGCTTTTAGCTTCTGAAAAAACAGTCATCAAATGGCTATTTTAATCCACTGTCAAATGAGGAAAAAACACTTCACAAACTTGTCTCGCTTTCTTTCCTTTAAAGGTTTAACCGCCTGTCTGTGGACTCTGTGGATGAAAGATCTTTCGCCCACCTGTCCAACTTGCAAGTGCTGGACTTTGGCACTGCAGCAGGAAACGCCGACTTCCCCTTTAAAAGAGACGAGATGGAGGAACGGGAAACATAGCTGACATTGGACTGGATTGCATAAAGGACAGAGAGGGCTTCTACATCGGATTGAACCTGTGAATGTCTTTTCCCAGGTACATGATTGTTTTGTGCTGAGTGGCAGAGTCACATATTTCTGGTGCAGGATACCGGATGAAGTTACTTTAGTTTCCATTTTATGGGCTGGTTAGTATTGCATATCTTTATATCGAAGCTTTAATATTTGTTTTTGACTGTTGACATGCAGCGTCTACCATTTGTGTTTTGTGCTTTATTCTGAACAATGCATTCACAAAAGTCAATGTGAATTTTCCCATGTAAATGTCTCTGAATCAATTACCAAAAATGTAAGCAGAGTGAAAAAGGACAGATTGTCTTTATGTCTGCTTTATGTCATTTTGTTAATGGCTACCATGTCTCCCTGGCATAAAAAGGTGATTGTACTAGAAATACTGTGAAACAATTTGTATTTTTAACACCAAGGCTGGCCAGACAAGCAGTCTGACTCCCATTGAAATCTGTTGAATGAAACACTGCGACTGTTAAAGGGGCTTCATTTCAATTTCATTATCGAGTAATCTATCGCTTATTTTTAATCAATTCATCTTTGTCTCTGTCGAAAGCCCAACTCCTGGAGCAACGGGAACACACTGCCTGCATTGCATGTGCGTGGCAGCTGCGTCGCCGACCTGCTGCAGCTCGCACCTGTGTGTGGTCACACCGGCTGCATATCTCCTGCGTCCTACGCAGGCAGTCTGTCCGCTAGGCTATAACCCTTTAACATGGGCGTCGAATGAAAACCAAGACATTCCACAGCTGCCACGCACATGCCACAGGGCGGGTGTGTTCCCGGCTTGAGGTGATTTTGTCATATCAACAATCCAAAAATCTCAACATTTCCATTTATAATGATATAGAGTAGAAAAAATAGCAGAAAATAAAACATCTCATTTGAGAAGCTTTAAAGTTACAATCCTTAAAATGTTCATTATATCAAGAACTGTTTTTAATACAATTTATGGCCCACATACTTTAGCAAAAGGCTCTCACTGTATTTGCATTCCTCAATTTTGATTCTACATAGATGTGTTGTTGTTGCTGGCAGAGTCTGCTTTTCTCAGGTGGACTTCAAATTAAGAATCAATGCACAAGTGGTTAAAGGAAATGAAGCTTAAACGCACTGGACACGATGCAGATATGTCACACACTGCAGAGTTCAGAATAACCGAGATTGTTTACTGTCTTTTTCAGGCTTTTTCTATTAAAACATTGACACTATGAATTAGTCCATGATTTTATTAGGTGTGCTCCAAAGCTGATGTCTCCTCATCTTGTGTAATGAAAACACACTTTCTGTTACCACCAGCTTTCATCAGATCAACCAGAACTGAAATGTTAAGGATTGTAACTTTTGATGGTAAATGATATTTAAAGTAATAATCATAATCAAATTGATCTATATTAATTTTCTTTCAATTTACTTATTACGAGTACTGTGTCAGCACTACTCTCAGATCATTCAGATACACAGCCAGTGATAATCTTAGGCAGTGATTTACCTACAATGTGGATGAATCCGTATTTTTATGATATTAATTTTACAGTGTTCTTGTGAATGAAATATTCCAATCATAAAAGCAATTTCAACACATCCGAAGCTTCAGTCCAGGCTGCTGCTGCTATTTAAATCCACTCCTGTTTCATAGAAAAGATAGCACATATTTTTATATGACATTGAAAATACTCATCCTATTACACTCACTATATTGCTATGAATACAGTGTCACTTTCACATACAGCAGTATTGTATTGTCACATATACAGTCATCAAACACAGCAATAAATTATTTGAAAAGGCTGAAGAAGACGTGTGCGTTTCCTGACATTCATCAGAACATCTGATTGATACTTCAGCAGGTTCTCACACAGGGCAGTGTCACTGCTCATTTCTCATTTCTACCTAATGTGCAGTTAGATACTGCAGATATTGGAGTCTGTTTTCATGTCCGTGTACTAATGAACTGCTATTTTCCTGCGGCACACTCAGGTGAGGGTGTTTTTATCGGTGTCATGCCATGTGCCCCAGTGCGAGGAGAAACGCATTTGAAGTTGAGGCGATAAGAATCCAGCATCACTTTATCAGTGAAATCACAGCCATATAAACCTCCTTGAAAATCTCATAACCCCCACTCGCACTGTGTAATCCACGGCAGTTAGTAGGTAGTCCACTGAAGGCCTTTCTGGTGTCTCCCTTATCAATTATCAATTCTCTGTCTGCTACTATCTCACTCTGAAAAGTCTGTTTCCTTTATCAACCCCTGGGGCCTTCATCTGTTTGGTAACCGGGGCAATGGCCGCATGCTTCATTTTATTTTTCACAAGTCTGGCCAAAGTATCACCGGAGCATCTTTTGTTACTACAGGCTACAGGTAGACAGGTCGCTGCCATGACAAACACGACGTGACAAAGACTGTCTGGGTTACATTTTATAATAGTGGTTCCGAATTAAAAACCATCATTTATTTGTGTATCACTGCCAGGATCATGTTTATACAACAATATGTCAATTAAGCAAACAACTATTTCTGTACCAGACTCCCAACAATGATTTGGGCGACTTTAAAACTTTAAAAATCATTTCAGAAAAAAAGAAGTACAACATGAAAAAACAAGACCGCACTTTTAATTCTACTTGTACATTCGGCACTAAAATGGTATTTAGCTGCAGGTGGTTATGGATCTCCTGTTATGCATTGGAAACTTGACCACATATCCACAGCAAATTCAAAAGTGAATACAACTTAAGAGTCACAAGCTGCAGTATGTTTGAACTGCTGTGTTCATATTTGGAAACTGTTTGTTTCAAGTTTCCTCTGAGGTCACTGTGTCACTAATGTGGAATCGTGTGTTTAAAGTAGAGATGAAAGTAGAAAATCTGATTGGCCATGACTGTTTTATCATTTAATATGTTTACCTATGATGTTTTCTTTTTGATGCCACCCTGTTTCCAAGTGTGCCGCAGGTGCGCCTGGCCATGAAAGTACCCAAGTGTGCTTCAGTGCACTGGGCTTGGCGCATTTGACTGCACTCTGCACACCACCGCTGTTTTCATGAAAATACAGCCCATGATGTCCAATGTCATAACATAATCCAGATACTGTGGAAATAAAAACATCTCAGAATACAGTCTGTTATGAGAAAAATGTTGGCAGCCTGTTGAAAATCAGAATACAAACTGTCTCTCCAGCAAGAAGCATTCAGTGACAAAATGCTCAGTAAAATGGAAAAATACACGAAACCCAGTATTTGACCTTTTAGTGATAAGAGTGAAATGTACCATGCAGATTCAGGTTTAAAAGATATGTTCAGATTTTTTCAAATATACCTTAATACAATACTCAGATGCTATAATACCTCCTCCTTATCATAATGGCCGTCCTCTCACACTGTAAAAGTGTGTTCAGACAGAACAGAGTGAATTTTAGATGCGGTACTTAGTCAGTGGAAAGATGCAAATGAGTGAGATTAGAAGGGTGAAGACGTGTTAGCAGAAGTTGATGTTTCAATATGAGCTTGTGTTTCAAATTGGACAAAAAAAAAAAAAAGCGCTTATCCCAGAGCTTTGAGTCTACTTCATAAACACACAGAGACAAGAGGAAAATAACAGGAAAGTTTGGAGGAAAATAACAGAACTGGTTTGCCTGGTGACTTCTCCTTCAACACACACAGGGTTGGTGCTTTCATTGCTAGCCAGATACAGTCCATGTCTGTACAGCAGGTAAATAGCAGTTTAAGTTGGTAATGAGCCAGTTCTGACACGAAACAACTACCCTGACATGTTATGCTGAGCTGGTCTAGCAAGGAAAACCACCAAGAGACAAGTTTGTACACAAAAGACTGTGACTTTGACATGTAAATAACTGAATGTATAAATCGACTCCACCAAATAAACAAGGACCACTTGGTTTATGTTAAATGACCAGAGTTTGTTTTTGGGCTATTCAAGTACCAGGAAAGTTTAATTAAATCAAGTGCTCCTGAGGCTGTTCAAATACGTGAAACCATTTGAATCTCTATTTTACCCAAGTGTTAAAATTACAACATGACCACTAGGGATGCTGAAGTTTCTGTTCTGCTTCTTCGGCTCCTCTGTCCCAGCCTAGCACCACCAGCTTTGTTAAGGCAAAATTAAGCAATTAGGGCATTTCACTTTGCCTCCTTACCATTCAGTTCACACCAGACACTGGAAATCCTGACTTTGTCTGTTAAATGACACAAACAACTGGCTGCTTGCAGAAGTATAAAACATAATAAACACTTGTCTTATTTACATGTTGCACACAGACAAAAAAAAATTACGAAATCATATAAAATGAAGATATCAAATAGAAATCAGTTAATAAAAGCAAGTCCTCACACCTGTATTCAGAGTCTGGGAGTTTAGGTGTGAGCTCACCCTGAAGGTCCAGACCGAGGACGAGTTTTATGAATAGAATTAGACTGTTGTCCTTTTGCTGTCTTTAATTCCAACAAGAGTCTTGTCCAGAAACCATTTCGCAGCTACTATGACAACAAAAAACAACAGATTTGCGTTAAAATGCCTTCCTCAAAGCCTTCAGGACCGCATTTTGTCACCGAAACATTTTGACGCTGAGAGACAAAGATGAGCTTGGTCGCGCTGTCGTCCTACCTGTACTGGAGTCCTTTGCTCTGAGGGTGTGATCAGCGCAACTACAAAAAAAAAAACTCCAGGAAGAGGATGCTATACGTTGGTCTCAAGGCCATTCATGTCAACGGTGCAGTGTTCTTTGCTCTTCTTCAGGTGCCTCGGAGGAATTGGAGGCTTCTTCCTCTCGGACGGTGGCCGCACGCCCTCCTCCAGCTGCATGAGCCGGGCCACGTCAGGAGGGACGAGCTCATGTTTGAGCCCAGATGAAGGGGGCCGGTAGTTGCCGTTGTTGTTGTGGCAGTTCATCAGAGGCGGTGTGTTCGTCACAGGTTTTGTCTCGCAGATCAAAGGCACCTGGGGGTGACAGAGAATTTAAGATAGTATATGGGGAAGACATTGAAATTATGAAATTTGCAGTGGAGTTTCTTTCACTGTAATTAAAGTATTTTATATGGTATTCTTTGGATGTTGTATATCTTAGTCATTATACACAAAAACACCCCTCCTCCCTGAATGTCTGCTCTTTTGCCGTGTTTAGCAAATTTACAGAAACTGAAAAAGTAATATGACGTCATTCAGACACTGGCAACCTTTGACGGCTCAATCATTCATAAACAGCTCTTGCTATTCTTTAAACTGCCCTTTTAATGACATAACTAATTTTGTGTGTAATTCTGTTACTACTGCGCAAGTCTCATAGTAAGTGTTGTTGCTTTGCCTGAATTAAAACTCACCCCATCTCCCTCTTTCATGAAGTCTTTCCTGCAGATGTGCGCCATGATGCCTGTGGCCAAAGCGTCCCCCATGACATTCACCATGGTGCGGAATCTGTCTCTGTAGAGGAGGAACACAATTGAGAGAGAATATCAGTGACTTGGCTCATGTGTTAGTTTGGATCTGTTACACAAAAGACGGAAGTGAACACACATGCTACTTACAGAGCCCAGTCTACTGCAATTATGAGAGTTATGTCGTCGGTTGGCAACCCGACGGATGTTAGCACTATCACCATGGTGACCAGTCCGGCTTGTGGTATCCCTGCTGCACCAATACTGGCTGCAGTGGCTGTGATGCTGGTAGGGATTTGGTCAGAGAGAAACCTGATGTCAATTAATAGATATAAACACTGGAAATGTCACAACTGAGGAGTGGTTTGCATGGGATGTCACGGCAAATAAACAAACAAAGGTTATATCTGTGCTTTTTCACTTGCAATTCTCGGTCCATTTCTTTACTCTCTTGTGGGTATTTTTTCTTTGCTACAAATTTAGAATTTTTGCTAGGATATTTTCATTTTGTCAGGAAATTTGCAGAAGCAAATACTTTCCTAGACTTTCAGCGTTTTGGTGTAGAAGATTTCCAACTTTGGCACACCCTGTAGTAGAATCATAAACAGGTAAAGCAGCCTAATATCCAAAAATTACATCTACATCGGACAATTTGTTTCCCTTCACAGACCTGCAATTAACGCACAGCTAGCTAAACAGTGAACCATATATTTGCCAAGCAAACAAGTCTCAACATCAACATCTCCAAAACTCTGGTGATGCATTTTAATACAACGCCCCCAGCACTAGTTTTTGGGGCAGCTGTGGCTCAGGAGGTAGAGCAGGTTGTCCACTAATTAGAGGGTCAGTGGTTGGATCCCCAGCCCCTGACGCACAGAATGTGTGTGTGAATGGGTGAATGTGGCAAGTATTGTAAAGCGCTTTGAGCGATCAGTAAGACTAGAAAAGCGCTATATAAGTGCAAGTGTATGTTCTGAATACAAGCTGAAGGCTGAAATAAAAACCTTTTGAGGCTTTCCACAATGAATGCCTGAGAATCTATGAGGCATTTTCTGACCCAACAAGGTCAGAACCTTGGAATTATACAGAAAAACCAACATCCACAACACCATCAGTGACGTAAGACAACAGTGACTGCAATGGCAAGTCCATGAGCAGTAAATGGAGACATGTTGCAAAGGATAGGGGGCAATGGAAGTAATTCATTGGGGCCTTCAATCCATAAAGGATTAAGTGAGTATGGTTATATCCTTAACGTTAACCAGGTGTTTAGTGGCATCGAACACAGTCCTGGTTTAGCTTGATGATCCAGTATTGATATTGAACTTTTCTTTGTAGGCCCACACTATCACTCCAAGGGTACATGTGATAGACACCTCATATTGTTAGACAATAGCTTACTGTTTAACTTCTTTTATGACTGATAGCGTCCACTTCTACCCTCCGAAACTATGACAACTGAGGTCTTACAGATAAGGATACAGGGAAAAGTACAACTAAGAGAAGAACTGCCCGAATCCACTTAGACAAGGATGAGTTGGAAGTACGGCAAAAGGGAGGACAAGACATGTGACTATGTTCAGGTCTAAGTCACCAATAGAACCTTATTTGGAAATGGTACAAGAGATGTGTGATGTAACCATGTAATGCTGTGAGTTATATACACCCTGTTAGAAAGGACTTCAGGAATTGGTGTAGCACAACTCTGATTCACTTGTGCTGCTCATCATTTCCTCCTTGGTGCATCAAGATTTCAATAAATACCGCTGAAGGAAGCTCTTGTGTGGCGATAGGTTTTAGCACCGGGAGGACAGTTCCGCTCTAATCCCCACAGTATCGCAGCGGGGACCACTGAGATGAATGGTCAGAAAGCCTGAACAAATTGTCTAATTTTTCTACAAAGAAAAACCAAAGAAATCTAAAGATCTTATCATTACATCTAAAATTTTACACACAATGGCTTTAAAAGGGGAAATCAAACAACATAATCCACATATTGGTCTTTTGTAGTGCTGTAAATCACTTACTGGGGATTCGCACTTAGTCTCAAACATAATTTTGCCCTCCTTTAGAGTTCTCACAGACTGAGTCAACCTTCTATTGAGCTGACCTACTTCCCTCATGGGCAGCAGCACACAGCAGGTAGCTTGTTTTGATGAAAGATTACAGCAATTACTGATTATAAGAAAGGGAAAGTCGAGCGCATACGCTTCAGATTATATAAATGAAGTCTTTCTTTCTTTGAATTGGTTCTTGGAAAGAAATCAAAAGAGGAAACAGGCAAGTGCTCCTTCACAGCAGAATAAACTAATAATGTGTCTACATACTGACTAGACGCATCTTCTGCGATGCTAAATTGAGAGAGAGTTGAGAACAGTTGACGCCGTGTGGAGAGTGAACTACATGTGGTATCTGGTGCAGATCCAGAGGTTGAGGATGGGATGATCCCACCCCCCTCATCACAGCGTGATGGTGAGAGATGGTGGTGGTGGGGGTGGGGGGCAAGCTGGGGTCAGCGGTTTAGCAGTGGCGTGACTGGGATATGATGATTTATCGAGGCCACATGGCTCTTTTCAGACAGGGATAAGTGGATAGTTTCCATCTAGAGCTGCAATATAGAATCATATAGAAAAAAAAACACACAATGCTCTGTTTTATTTTTGTTTACATATTTTATCATCTACTGTCTGTTGTCTAATTTCATTGTCCTTTTTATTGGGAAGGACTTTGAGCTACATCTCTTGTATGAAAAGGGCTGTATAAATCAACTTTATCATCATTATTATTATTATTATTATTATTAATAATAAATATAGGGGAGGTTGACAACTACAAAAGATGCAATACTCTTATGTTTTAATTAATGTTTAAGGCAAAATGGAGACAATCTTTAATTGAGAAGACATGACCTTCCTCTAACAATGATGAGCCATGAGCCACGATAATATTCTTTTCTATTTTCTTATTACATGCTATTATTTGCTTTATTTCAAAGAAATCACATCAGAGAAAACATAACAAACATGGCATGTTACCATTAATATTCAAATCTAACAAAACTGTATAAAAAGAAGTTCTTCTTATTATTTGATGTTCACACGGTTCAGAGAAGATTTCCATATGTTAAATCTTTGAAAGTTTCTTCTTTTATTTGTAGTTGGCGGCACAAGGCAGGTCAGATGCTGGATGTGCCCCATTAGTATTTATGCCACCTCACTGGAGAGCCACTGTAATGGTGTGATGAAACAAAGTTTTTCTTGTGTGCATAGCTGATACACACAGGAAGAAGAGACAGTGAACGAAGTTTAAGATTCGTTCCACGGATTCTCAGATATCTGCACTTTATCACATATTGTTTGTAGGTTGTAATGCTACTCTCTGATTGTAGATTATTTTCTGTGCACTGGTGTGTGATTTCTGTAATCTCTGCTGTCAGTTTTCTCTCCCAGAAGGCCACACCCACTACTTGAGCACCAGCAGAGTTACTTGAGAAATTACAAAGACGAATGAAAGCATGAACTCTCCTCTAAAGTATAGAAAAGGGAGAACCTTAAAATATGCAATGTCACCCCAGTTTGCTCTATAACAATGAATGGGGCTCTGATGCTGAGAGTTTGTTTGTGTAATTTCTTACACAAAAATCTTAAGATTTATATCCAGTTCAAAATCTGGATGAGATCTTTTAGGGGAAACACTAAACAGCTACTGTAGATTATGGGGTTAGTGAGGTAATTTAGTGGGAAACCTTTGACTTTTTTTAGAATGACCTTTATAAGTTTATATCATCAAGATTTATACTTGCAGTTTACCATCACTTACCACCGCAGTTTATTGATTTTTGCTGCTGCTTGTGGACTTCATGCTGTTTATGTGAATACTCATGTTGTGTAAACGTGCCATTTAGTAAAACAGCATGTTATGTAATCTGTTACGTGGTGTGCTTCAGGCCTGGTTGTGGGTTGTTGGACTCAGAAAAACCAGTCGAACAACACTTCAGCCAGATCTCTCGGCCCAGACCTGGGCGAATCTTTGCCAAAATAATTCAAATATCAGCATAAGAAAAGTAAACAAACAAACGCAGAGATCTTCTCATACCTGTGACAGTTTCGGAAATCGGGTGAACAGGAAACAAGGCGTGCAGGGAAAAACCAGAGGTGCGCACAGCTGTCTGCCTTTCTGCACTGCGCACATACAGGCATTAGGCCGAAAGGTGCTGACCTTGCTTTAAATGCGTAAGCCAAAATAATACATCCACGAGAGACACTTGCATTCAATCCAAAACTGAGTGGGAGGGTTAAGAAGCAGAGGAACAAACCAGAAAGAGCAAATAATAATAAGCAGGATGAGAATTGGACACAGTAACCTTAACAGTATATACCGCAGGAAAAAGATATTCACAAATGATTTTTATTTATTTGTAAATTAATTGAATGTATTCACAGATAGCCTATGCTTTCATTTGTGGAATTTTTTGTGGATTTGCAGATCCGTTTAATATTTGCAGCATATTTTGATTCGCCAGTCCAGTTATAGAGACTGAGAGAAAATGACACCAAGTTGAAGTTATATTATAAACTGCATATAAGGCTTTTGGGAAAACTTCCGGGGCTGGAGTCCCATAAGTTGTCCCCCTGCTCAGGCCTGTATGCTCTATCCACTGCTGAGCCAGGTCAGAGGCTTTCTCCACTGTGAGGTTCAATCCTTTTTTTTTTTTTTTATTTGTTCAAGGTTTGCTTTAGCGCCACGAGGGCCTGAATCATTTCAGCTGGTTCAGCTGGATGACCTTCAGTGTATTTACAGAGATTTCTTTGATAATTTGAAGAAGAGCAGTGTCTTCTGCACCTGGTTGGAGGCTGTGTAAGCCTGTGGCAGAGTTACTCTTGCATGACATAGTGTAAAAATGATCCAAAACTGATTTTCATGTAACAGTGAGTCCAAAATATGAACATATAAATCCAGGTGAGGATGTAACTGAAACAGTCAATGGTGAAAATGCATACATATAACATAACATAACATAACAACATAACAATACATACAACACTTGCTTAAATCTTCCTACATATATATTGCAACTAATCAGGTCAGAAAAAATATATATATTTAAAAAAGAAAATACAGACATAAATGTGCCATAATGTATTTCTGCTATTCAGCTCAAAGGATTTAATGTTGCTGATATCATTGCTTTAAAATCCTAAAGATATCTTTCCCATGTTAATGAGCTTATAAGCACAGATGGTATATAGCACAGTCCACTGACCTGATGGTGATGATCTGGCCAAAGTCCAGCTCATAATTATTGACTTGTGCGATGAATATCGCTGCCACAGCCTCATAGAGAGCGGTGCCATCCATATTGATGGTGGCACCCACAGGGAGCACAAAACGGATGATACGGCGGTCAATGTGGTTGTTTTCCAAGAGGCACTTGAAGGTAATAGGCAATGTGGCAGAGCTGAGGAAGACAGAGAACAAGGCAGAGAGCTCAAAACAGTCAAAGGTCAGGCATAAAAGCATTACTTTCCTACCTCCTAATTTCTCCTGGGCTTGTGTGTAGACAAATGCTTATCATTCATGGTTTGTTGTGGTGAAAGAAACAGCTGAAACTCTTCCAAACAAGACGAAATGCAGTAAAGTTTTATAAGACTTTAGGCATTCACAGGTGCATTTTATTGATCTGAGCCCAGCACACACATGAATGTAAGATGATAGCCAGTCACTGCAGCAGGCATTCGCTCTGGCCTCCAAACACTGTGATCCCCAGCATCATTATAGCACAAGCTGAAAACACACTTTCTCCAGGCTGCCTCAAAAACAAGAATTGACTTAACATGGAAACATTTTCTGAGGAGCATTCTCCAAAGCATGCTGTTTTGGTTTTAGATTTTCAGTTTGTTGCTCACCCACCGGTTCTCGCTCATCTCTGTATGGGCTAAAAATGAAACCGGTCTGATACGTACCACAGTGAACATAATGTCTGCTACTTATATTGAGGTGCTATATCCCAAACTATCAACCACATGTGCATGCACACATGCAGACCAGAACACACACACACACACACACACACACATACACATATCAGTGGATCAATGCCAGTAGAATCGAATGCACAGAATGCTCCTTTAAATTCCTGTCCCTTCCCACACACTCCAGATGTTTTCTGATCTCCCAACATCCCTTTGAGGCTTTTTATGGTCCTGTTCCAGTGAGCGGATACAAAAGGAAAGGATCTGTGGCACTAGGACTCAGAAACGTGAAAATCTGATTCACAAATGAGAAAATAAAAATCGTTCACTTCTCTTTTCTTCTCATAGCACATCAATATAAACAAAAATCGAGTTAAATTAAGTGAGTTTGTTCACTTTACCTGGAGGAAGTTGCAAGGGCAATGAGCAGGGCCTGCAGGATTCCCCGTATGTAAACGATGGGGCTCTTTTTGGTGATGAAAAAGTACATGGCAGGCAGGATGAACAGGCCATGCAACACCAGACCAAACACCACAGTGACAGCGTAGAAACCCAACTTCTTCCCCATGGCTGACGGATCACTCATCTCCAGGATCTTACCAGCCACCAGGAACACAATGCCAAATGGAAAGTACCTGGATGAGGAGTAGTTCAAAGTCAGTGACAGTAGGTGTGAAAGTCTTTTATAGGTTATGCAACTTCAGACTTGTTGACCTAGAGATGGATTTTTGGGCGACATCATCATGAGATGCTTGTGCAGGTGGGGGGTAGAAACAAACCATAGACTCGATTCTCAAAAGAAGTTGGTGGAAAATGTTCATTATCAAGACAAAAAAAACCTTTTCATTTCAGTTACCATGTCTCATACAAAATAAAATTCTATCCAACTAAACTACAACAACAATTAGTTTTTTACCAAATGGAACTATGACAAGATTTAATTTTCTCTTAAAGGTGCCATATTGTATTTCCATGTCTTGTTTTATTATAAAGCAGGTCTAGAATATAGAAATTTTAATACTGTGAAAGTGTCAACGCACGCGCTCAGTCCACAGAGAAATGCACACAGCCTGTATTCAGAAACTGAGCCTTAAAACGAGCCGTCAGGACTTCTGTAACTTTGTGATGTCACAACAAAGCAGTCACTGCTCTCAGCCGTGCCCGAAGTCCTGCCCACCTGGACCCAGCATCCAACTTGACCTTGACGTGTTGACCTGAAATCTGCTATATTTTTATTCAATCACTCAGAAAATAGTCAGCTAATCAGAAGGGGGCTATGAGCCTCCTCTCTTCTGATTGGCTCACCGACATGTTGTTACTAGAGCTCCAGAGAGAAGCCTGAGACAGGAGATGCAAAACTACATTGCGATGGTTTTTGGTTCTTAAAACCACAAATATTTCTTCTTATGGATCAACACTAAAACACTGGAAAAGTGTAAAATATGTGACTTTTAAAATATTGAGAATATGTTGGCAAGTCACAAATATGCTGATACTAAATTTTCACAGACATGATTCTTACAAAGAATATTTGCTGTTACAGTTTAGCTGTAGCTGTGGTTTCTGAGAGTGCATACCTAGATAAATATTCATGATCTGCTCAGAGTCCTGGATTTTATATAGACAGAAAACCATTGTGACATTATGGCAATGAGTTTTCAATCCATCGGCTGCACATACATCCTTTACTGACTGTAAAACTTGTTAATAGAATTTAAAAAAGATATCCTCACCATATAACAATGGCAACAATTCTGAGGACAGCCTCATTCAGACTCTGGCAGAAATTCACCAAGGCGCTGCCATTTGGCCCCATCCTTCCCAACATAATGCCTGTGGAAACACAAAGTGCCGTCTTTAAAAATAAATTTGCAATAATAAGTTCGAGCTTTGAGGCCAAAAGGTACATAACAGAATAATGTATGTTTTTACCCATGGTTGCTGAAAAAATTACAATTCCAAGGACATTCATTCCATCGCTCGTTCCCTCCCGAGTGCGAATGAGCACATCAGGGGGTGGAGTCAGGTCAAGGGCGAAGTTCTGTACGTCAGTTCCATTATCATCTTGGATACCGTAGATGAGTGCCCGCCGTGTGCTGGACTCTGATTGTGCCTGACTCACTGTTGGCTTGGGTTTCACAGTGTACTCACTACTTGTTCGATACTATTGCCAGGAAATAGAAACAGAAGCAGAAAATCACTAACATTTATGTTGAAAAAAAAAAAATAGCAGAGCCTTTGTGTTTGCAGGTGGTGTGTGAAAGGTCTTACCTGCTGAAATGTGGCCTGGACCAGATTAGATGGGAACATGTTGCTGCAAGACAAAAAGAGACATTTTCTTTATGTGTCAAAATGTTGAAAAACAAGAAAGGAAGCAAAGAATCAGATGCCGTATGCTTTAATAAGTTTAATAAGTGTTAATATTAGTATACTGGGATTTTTCTCTCACAAGTAACAATATAAATGCTTTATTTTTCATATAATTAGATCTGTCTTTACTACAAAGCTGAAGGGATGTTTTAAAGTTTCTTGCTTTGGTGTAAATGAAATGGCCATGAGTCATAGTCAGCAGGTTCCAAAGAAAACATCCCAGTTCTATGGACATAACACAGAGCGGGAGGCTGCGACAGTGGACAGTGAACAGTGAACAGTGCAGCTCTCACTGTTGAAGCTCTCTCCAGGAGAGGTGGCGGAAAAAGGAAAAAAAAACAACAGAAATAAAATGAGAATATTCAATTGTAGCTACAGGCTAGATCACTCTCCTGCTATTTCACTCAATGCAATCGGGTGAAAGTCAGGTACCCTGCATGTCTACACGAACCAAATCATGCTGAGATCATTTCTTCGCTTGCTGTTCTGTTTGATTGCAGCTGCTGAAGTTGGGCAATACAGAAATTGGAAACACATATTCTTCAGGCTTGACCTCACATCATGCTCAGAGTTATTTAGAACAACACTTTCTCATTTTTATGATATCCCACAAATGAAGAAAAAGGAGGTTAACTGAAAGAAACAGCTGAAAGAATGTTTTATTGTCAGCGAAATCTGATTTGTTTAACCATGACCAAAACCTCGCTCTAACCTTCTCCAAATCAAAGACTGTGTATAAAAAAGATCCAAATATCTTCGGTTGCCCAATCTAAACTTTAACTTTTACCCCAGACAACTATGGGTTTGCTTTCCAAAGAGTCACATCCACTACACTGCTCTCACCAGATGCTCTGCTGTTTGGAGAGAGGGGGAAGTATAAAACATGAAAAGCTAGATGAAGTCTGACAATAATGGCTGAAACACACTCTTTTAATGTTACCATTAACTGCTGCACAAACTTCATTACACACGAAGGTGTGTTAACTTAATAATAAAATATGGATCACTTACAAGTGACACCCAGGAAAACCCTATATCATAATTTAATTATCAGAACACAATTACATAACCTGTTTCTAAAATACAACCAAAGCATAAAATACTAACAGATATATTAAAGGTTCTGTAAATGAGATTTTAAACAATAATACAGCAGCAAACAACTATTTTCTTTGTGAAGATATACTCGAGTCATGGCGTCCTGAGCAGAGAACAAAGTCACTGTGAGTTTCTCTGCTTTGGTAGCTGGTCTGGTTGCACGTGCATGTTAGCGCACGTACGTGTACATGTTGGTGCATGGGAGTCCCTCCTGTTAAACCACTGGTCCCCCGCCCCCGTTTATAAACACACAGGCACCGTCCACACACAAGATGGCACACTGCAGTAGGAAGTGTTGAGGTTAAAGCGACCTTCCAGAATTTTCTCCACTGAAAAGAAACAGGCTAAAAAGGAGAGACCAGAGCACAGGTGGAATGACCATGGGGACTACCAGCTCAAATCCTGATTACCCGGTGGATTGTCCAAACATCCAAAAGTGTTTACAGGCTCTGTCAGTGTCATTCGTGTGGCCGGTCCCAACACATAAGTCCAAAGCTGAATTTCTTTCCCAGTCTGAGCGCGGAGCCAATACTGGTCTGGCTTCAGTGCGATGGAGTGACTTTCAAGCTGCTGAAGAGCTACAGCTTGACTCTGAACTGTGTTTTCTTCTCCTTAATGTGTAAGTAACTTGATGGCTACATAATGTGACATGTCTGTTTTTATCAGTGAGTGGTTAAAGTAGTCACGTTAACGATAGCTAACTTACTCTTACTATTATTGCTTTCACTAACTGGCTAATTGCATTGCAACAGAGGCCGGATGTGTGGCCAATGAAGCATTTGTTTTGGTCTGAGATGCTGGTGGTCCAGTGGCAGTGACAATCATTTACAGAACCTGCAGCATCAAAGCATTGAATACATTAATTTCCTAAAAGTATACCATTAAAATAACAAAATATAACCTTTTTATAAGACTCTCAACTACAAAATAGTATCTCTGATCTCTAATCTCTATTTAGACAAACTCTTGTTGAACACATTTGAAAAATAAATCCAAAACCCTTGTTTTCTTTTATGTTTTCTTGTTATCTTGTATGGTCTGAATTGTATCCTTGTTCAAGAATCTGGATAAAACTAGGACTGAAAACCTCAGGACAACAAAAACAGCTCAGCCTCTAATCCAATACAGACTTTGTTTATGCGCTCAATGACCGTATTAAGATCCAACAGAAGGAAGAAAAGCCAAAGACAAAGAGAATGTTACGGCTCTGCCACAGAGTTTTTTCTCTTGTGTTTCCATGTTTTCACTCACTGTGTGTGTGTGTGTGTGTGTGTGTGTGTGTGTGTGTGTGTCTGTGTGTGTGGGCGTGGTTTCTCTCTCCTGGCATCATTCCACACCTGCTACCCATCATCTCATCAAGCAACCTGTTCAAGAATCCCAGCCACTCTCCACTCATGCCAGATTGTTCTGTCCGCTCAGCGAATCCCAGCAACAGCCAGGCTCGGCCTTCACCACCACCACTGCCAAACCCACTGCCTTGACCGCTGCTTTTCATCCTCAGCCGCTCAGCTTTGCCACTCCTCAGTCAGCCATCAGCTTCCCCAGAGAAACTCGCTTGTGAATAAACCATTTACCCTACCCCACCTTAGTCTGAGTTTGCTTTCGGGTCCAAACACAAACTTTTACAACAGCCGTAACAGAGAAACAGAGCATGACTCATAAGGAATACCTCTAGGAAGATTTAAGAGTGCCAACAGCAACAAATCCTCCTTTCATTCCACTGGTGTCATGCTGAGACAACAATGAAGGCCTTAAACAACTTTGAAGAGAGCATCTTTGTTTCTGTCATGAACCTGTTCATCAGATCAGCTGAGATAAAAAATGAGCTGCGGTGACCTGGCCTATGTTTCACAGAGGCTGTAGGATCTTCCAAACCTGCCATCATAAGCCACTTGAAATGTTTCTTGTATGAAGCACATGAAACATGAAGCCAAAGAAAACCAATAAGGCACAACAGTTTAAAAGCGTAAACCATCCATTTGTGTGCAAAAGACTACATAGGAAATATTACAATATGCAATATTACAGGTTTCCCAGAAATATGATAACATAACTTTTTAAAAGGACAATTTTTTTCCCCCAAATTTTGGCCCTAATACTCCATCATGGCATAAAGGGTGATGAGATGGTTTTCATATAAATGTTTTTCTGTTTCTGTTGTCAGACAACAGAACAAGTTTGAAATACTGACTGAAACGTGGCCCATTAAGACTACAAGTCAACGAACAGTCACTTCCAAGCTGGTCGATTGAATGAGAGGCATAGTGAGTTATGCCTGTGGAGGAAAAGCCCAGCTAACGTGCAAAACTGGTGACTGTCTTCTACAGAAAGTAGTTACGTTTTAACCAAAATCAGCTGCATTTTTTGCGAGGTGCTAGGAAAGAAGGTCACTAAAGTGGTCTGACAAGTTGGTAAATGTAACAACAAAGGCGCTAAGTTGGCAGCACTGCCTGTAAACACCTTTAAAACAAACATGCATTTGTGAACAAGTCCCACTGTTAGAGTTTATGCTGACTTTACCTGTTGATGCATTCAGTCTGCCTTCACAGCTCTGTAATGTCTGATTCATGGCCTGAACTAAGACTCACCCCAAGAGCCTCAAATAAAAATGTTTGGATTAGACAACCAAACAAATACTTACAGAGGCACAATGCAAGCTTAGCCTTAACAGTTCTGTTTACTGGTACTGGGCCTGAAAATCTGAGTAACATTTCCTGACAAAGAAGATTAAATGTTTAGTGGTCAACAATGATGTCATCCCCCAGTACAGGAACTGAAAAGCTTAAGACAACCAATATTTTTAATCCTGTCTCAGGTTTTGTGGCAAATCCAAACAGTCTATTAGATATAGTATGGTATAGTATATTGAGAACATAAAGCACTGACAGCAGTAAAGCAATAGAATAGCATATGAGGAACACATTATTTTTGCACAACAGAAAGCTGACCCACGGCTGCTGTGCCACCTGTAGTGTCGAGAGGTTTGGTGCATGTGGAGAGCTGCTGTTGTTTGTATTTTTGTTGACTACATGCCACAACTGTCAGAAATATTGACATGGGAACATGCTGTGCATACACCCATTTGTACTTTGTTCATATGGGGGTGTTAGATATGACAATGTGTGTGTGCTTTAAATATTTCAGTATATTTCCTGCATTTGAGTGGCTCCCCTCAGGGCGCCCCGGCTGTAGGACACAGAGGAGAAGGGCAACATTTGTCCCCAAAGCTGTTTCTGGTTTTGTTTTGCACCGTTATGGATTTTCTTTTTCCACTTATGTCATGTTTCTTTTTGTCTTTCTTAATGTATATACAGTTTTTCTTGCCACTAGTTGTGTGGTCTTATTTTGTATGTACTTTAATGTCTTCTCTATGTTCCCTTTAAATTGCTCCCTGGTGACAAATAAGAGTTCTCGAGTTGAATTGAATTGAATGGAGCTCAGCACTTACCATGATAGTTCATCCAAAACATGTTTAAAAACAGATCAGTGTGGAATATTTCAGGGAGTAATGGACCATGACGCAGCAGCCACAGTGAGCTGTTGGATGAAAAGCTGCAGGCAACAATCTGCACACCTTTAACGTCTCAGAGAGGTAACCGGCTTGTTTCACTGTGCATTGCTGTTTACTGACTCGAGCCCTGTGCAGCATAAAATCAGATCACAGTTGCTCACAGAATGATGAAAGAAGGCCCATTATTTCCCGACTTCTTTATTAAAACGACATGTTTGTTTTGCTGTTCCCAGAATTGGAACCAGCAGCTAATTAACAGTAACTACAAGCGTCGCCAAATCAACCAGGACTGAAATCAGCGAGATTGCCACAAAAATGTTGCATGTTAATCGTGTGGCTCTACAGCTCGGCATAGAGACATAGAGTTTGTGTTACAAACTGAATTTTAAAAACATGCATATTTACCAGACGGCAAGGATTTTATGACACAAGTTGCATTCTTTTGCTGCTGTCTCTCAAAAAGTCCCACAACTATGTGGAAGTGCAATTTTAAATTACTAGAGTACCCCTGCAAACCTATGATAATGTGATGCTGATGTGCAACAATAATGATGAAGTAAACCTTCAGATCCTCCACATTCCTCATTGGGACTCATTGCTGACATGCGTCTCTCTCTCTCCCTCAATTCATTTTCAATTCATTTCAGTTAGCTATTTCCAAAGTGTCAAGAATAATATGATTCAATAATAAGATGAAAAGAGAAATACATATATATATATATATATATATGCATAATGTAGAACCTTGAGATAGATGAGCTACAACAGCAGAAGTCAGTGCTTCCCTTTATGGCCACAATTTACCATCTTCTAATGTTTACTTCCAACAGGATAATGCACCATGTCACAAAGCAAAAGCCGTCTCAAACCGGCTTCATTAACATGACATGAGTTCAGCGAACTTCAATGACCTCCGCAGTCACCAGATCTGAGTCCAGTGGAACACCTTCGTGATGTGGTAAAACAGGAGATGGGCAGCATGAATGTGCAGCTGACAAATCTACTAATCTAATAAATCTACTTAATGATTCAACATGGAGCAGAACCTCAAAACCTTACACCTCATCCTCTTGTGAGCCCCTCCTGTGTTTCCGTCTTTACAGAACTCTATGCATCACCCTTAAACCTTGACAACACAAATCCCCTGATGCACAGAAATAATCTGTGTAAAGCTTTCAGTGTGCAGTTTTCCTGAGGATGGTGGCTCACTGCAGCCCTCCCATACCCTGTTTGTTCTCTGCTAAGTATCCTCCCCCTGATGTGACATTGCAGACCAGCTAACAACATCTGTGCTGAAGTGACTGATTAATGGAACAGAAACACTTGACATGGTGGATGTGGACTTCTTCTGATGAGATTCCCTTTAAGGTTAGAAAAACCCGACAGCATGTGCTTCATGTGGCAGCTGGTGACCATAGTGACACACCGACTACTTCATCTCTCCTTGCATCATAATCATTGTTATTATCATTATTATTATTATCATTGCATCATTATTACATCTATACGTATCAGTGTTATTGCCATCAGTCTGACAGTGCTTGAATACAACAATATGTGCAATAGTCAATGTCTCTCTCTGAATTTTGAATTGTTTGAATTGAATTAAATGCAAAACGTTCACATATTATGTTGGAATCATGAAGTAGGAGTCAGCTGTTGATGGTGCACACATGTAGGCTAATGTCACGACGGATATGACGGTGGTCTTACCGAATGAGGTCTAGCAGAGCATCAGCAGAGCTCATGATGGGCTTGCCACTGTCCTCAGAGTCCTCTTTCTGGGCTGCACCACCCGGGTGGATGATGGACACCATGATGATCCCCACTATCACGGCCACAAAGGTGGTCCACAGGTAATAAGACACTGTGATCAGACCAAGCCGGCTGGAACACTTGGCATCAAGGGCAGCCAGTCCTGACATCAAACTGGAAGAGGAAACATTAGTTAGACACAAATGTCATACGTTCTTTGAAAACCATGTAGTTCCAAAATATCAACTTGTCGGCACAAAACAAATACACTTAACAAGAGTTTTAGGAGGCTAAGAGTTTGGACAATATTGCCAACCTATAGAGAAAAATGCATCCCCACAATTTATCAAAAAAAAACCTAATCAAAAATGAACTTGGACATGCACTCAGTCTCACAACAAGGTTCATTTTGTAACTCTTCTGGAATTTTAAGTAATTTCACAATTTTTATTTTCACGAGCAATTTGCCCAAAAAAATTTCCACTTTGTTTCTGAGTATTTTCAGACGTTGGAACTTGCAGTGAGATTGTTTTCCTTACTGCTATTTCCAAGGCGGAGAATGATCACTACATTTACATGACAACATCATGCAGAGGAAGATCATTTAATATAATCAACCTCCATAACAATTACCAAATGGACGCTGTGGTGAGATTGTTTCTCAACAGCTATTTCCTTGGTCAAAAAAAGGTTAAAACCTTGGTTGGGCATTCATGATTAATTCAATCTTACTATTTTTTTTTTAAGATGTAAGGCACCGAACAAGTCCTCCAAACTGAATGACAAAATACATTATTTGTCCATGTCCCCGAGGATGACACAGAAAGGTTTTCTGATCTGCTGCGCCGATAAGCAGGAGAGCATTATTTGTCTGTTACAAATCACTGTGGAAAATGATCAAGCAACAACCTCCTGCCAACACCAAAGTTCCTGCAATTGAGGCTGGTTCCAAAAGAGTCAATCGCCATTGACCTCTATTTAAAAATGAACAACTTAAAAGCAGAAATGATAATGTTCACAGCCTGGTACAAAAAAAACCCAACAGTTTTGGTCTGAATTATATCTGTTAAATTTCATTAAGGCTTAAAGTTATGCATAATTGAGGGTGTGCTGCTTTTAGTGACAGGTTGAGGTATGCTCGCCACAAACTGGCATGCGCTGAGTCTATGCCAACACTATGGTTAAGGTTTGTTTAGGTTCAGATAAACAAAAAACCCTTACTTGGTTATGTTGAAGGAAAAGATCATGGCTTGAGTTAAAGTAAGTATAGTTAGTTAAAGGATACATTCTGGTTTGGGTTCAAGGGTTAGGTCAAAAACTCCCATGTTAAACTGTTAAACCTCACATGGGAGATACTTCGCTGTCACTCACTACAGTTCAACAGTTAATGGTGCAACTTTTACAACCAAGAGTCCAAGTGTAGTGTTGTCAAGGTTGCTAGGCGACAGGAGCTCTTATGAAGCACTTCACTGTAACTCACTCAGAAATGGGCCACCTTGAGAAAAGAAAAATACCTGCAACAGCGGCTTAGACCTGGAAATACACTTGTTGATGTCGCCCCCCTTCAGGCAAAGAGAGTAATAGCTACTACATTATAAACTTTTGCATTGATAATAGTGTGCCAGGATATTGTATACTCATGTAATTCACCTTGTGGCTGTAAAACACTAAATGTTCAGATTCGGACATTTAGTGTTTTAATTAAGTTAAGAATTAATTTAACCTTGTTTTTCTTGCAAAACATCTATGAACTGGGCATAACATGATGGTTGGACAAACTGGCCTATTCAAAGCCAATCATTTCCATAACACCCATGTGCACAGATCAGATATTCACCACCAAAGACAAAACTACTGTTATTGGATTTTTTTTTCTTTTCTGTGTTATTATGAAATTGTCAGAAACTCTGTTCATTTGTTATTTTGCATTTTCCTCAAGATAAGTTTTATCTGTTGCCTGTTTTTTATTCATTCATTCAATTTACTCTAGTTGTTTCCCACTCTTTGCACAATAAATAAACTAAAACAAGGTTCAAAGTGATTCTTTTATTAAATGTTATTGTTCAATCACATTTCAGACTACTGTCGGCTTCTTTAAGGCGGTGCTTTGTTTATCCTGAATATTTGCACATGGTCTACAAAGGCAAAGAATTCAGAGGGGAAGTCTGAACTGCTGCTGCTGCTTCTAATCTGTTAAGTTATTCATATGATTGATTCTCACTTCCTGAATGTTTTAGAAATAAGTGTGAGTGTTAGTAACCATGAGGAGAGACATCAGAGTTAATGGTGCACACACACACACACACACACACACACACACACACACGCACACACACACACACTCAAAACATCTGTTCTGTATGAATGATAGAATCTAACACAACATATGAAAGAGTGGGAACCATATCAGTTCATCAAAAGTCACCACTTATGTGAGCTCACTGTAGACATTGCCTGGATTCCTGGATTGTTATGTAATTCCTATTGCTAACATACTTGCATTGGTGCATAATTTATTAGTGATAATGTCATGCCTATGATTTATATACTTTCTAACCAGAATTTGACCAATTTGATCATTTAACCGATGATCCATGAGCTCCAGCTTCTTTCTTCATTATCAGCAGAATCCTGAAATCTAAGAAGCACCAGGGTTTCATTAAGAGACGAAGGCTGGTGACCTTATTACATCAGATGAGTCATCTCCATTGATACAGTATTTGCTGCCAGAAGCTGACTTTTGATAAATGAGGTGCATATGCACTAAAAAAATTAAGATATTTTACCAGTGAATTCGCTTTAATGGTTTTGTAATATTTATTTATATGCATGTGTTTTACTTGCATAGCGTTAATACAGTACTTCACTCCTGGAGGTACTAAAATCATCAGAAATATTAATGGATGCCACATTCTGGGATCTCTCTCCCCTCTCTCTTGAATTCAGTCATTGAACTCATTCACATGATTAAACTGCTTTTCATTTGGCATACAGTGAATGAGCTGCCTAATTAATAACTTAACTAGAATGCACTCAGTAGAGCACATACCTCTGCCAGTGCAAAACAACCCTACACACACACACACACACACACACACACACACACACACACACACACACAAACACACACTAGCTTATGATAGAAAAAAAGGAAATATGCCAGATTTTCATCATGATTCATTTATTATTTCCTGAGAACCTGAAAACCTGAAAATGTCAAAAAAAGGCTGTATCTCACAACGTTGAGGAAAGTGATAAAAAAGATTTCTTGGCTGATAGAGCCTGATTTTAATGCCTAATAGTGTTAATAATTTTTCAGCAGGTTGATAAAGATTCTATTATCATCTCAAGGTGTTTTATTTTTCCTGATACAAATACAACATACTGTGAAGATAAGGCATACACAGTGAGTAAAACACACACACACACACACACACACACACACACACACACATACACACACACACTTCCTTTTTGTGGCCTAAAGGTGCACAATGCTTAATACTCAAAAACCTGAACAACTTTAATGTTATCTCTAGATTTGAACCCAGATATACTGAGGCAACATAACTCTTAAACTTCCTGGTACTAATTGGCCGGGAATCGAAGAGCCTCGCAATTTTGTGCGTCAGCAAACAAGGCAGGGTCAATTCTGAAACGACAGTCAACACATTTTTCATAGAAATAAGTGGGGAGCAAAATCTATTTTATTGGAGAGGCAATGTTTTACACCTCCGTCCAATAATCCTTCCTTCCTCCCTTCTTCAAGGGCTTTCACGCAATGGAAGCTTAATGGTATTCACTCAGTAGGTGATCTGTATATAAACAATATCTTTGCCAGTTTTCAAAGGTTGCAGTAAAAGCACAACTTACAATCTTCTAAATTCTTTATGTACCTACAAGTGAGAAATTATATTAAACAACATCTACCAGACGTTATCACCTCAGAACCAGACACATTGGATCATTGTCTTAAGTTGCTTCCAAGCTCCAAAAGTTAATAGTGTTTTTGCATGACAAGTTTCAAAGCCTAAATTCTCCTCCCACAGTTAATATCAAGCAAGCATGGGAAAAGGAGCTGGGTGAGGAGATCTCTGGAGACATCTGGGAGGATAGTCCACAGTATATACACACTTGTTCGTCCAATGCTAGACACTGTCTAATACAATTCAAGGTACTGCATAGGTTGTACTATTCAGAAAGTAAACAGGAAGTAAGCTCTGCTGAAGGACCCCTGTTACATAGTTTGCTCTGCTGTTCAAAATTGACAAAATATTGGGAGGATATTTTCAACATCCTTTCCATTGTAGTGGGTAGGACACTGTATCATGGCCCCAAGTTGATTATACTGGGCACTTCAGAGTCACTGGACAACACTCAGGAAACCTCAGAAACACTTTATTGCCTATGAACCCAGAAACTTCCTCAACAACTCGCACTGAATCTGACTATGTCCATCCCCTTTATTTCAGCACTTGCACTTGTCTTACAGGATCTTGTTCGTTAGAGTGGATATGTTTGTGTTCTTGTCCTCTGTTCCACCATTTGTTCTTATTTTTGTTATAGAAAATGAAGCGACTGAAATGTATTATCTGTATCACCTATATGGCTGAAATTCCTTCAATAAAAATACATATGCCTAGGAGAGGGAATGTTTTTTTTTACCAAAGTGCCAGGTCTAAATGATCAGAGCAACCTGCTGATGTCTAGAAGCTGACACAATTATGTGCAGCGTTCCTCATCAGTCCAGTGACAAAAAGTGAGAATAGAAGTTGGCAGGTGGGTTAAAGATATGAGGGTTGTATACTGGTTTTATCATTATATCATATTATATTATATTATATTATATTATATTATATTATATTATATTATATTATATTATATTATATTATATTATATTATATTATATTATATTATATTATATCTTAATGAAGTGCTGGAGATAGTTGTCATTACCTGGACACGACGAGTGGGAGAATCAACATCTTCAACATCCTCATCAGCAGCTCCCCAGGAAACTGAAAATACTTCACCTCCTGCCAGGAAGAGAGAACAAGAAGAGATGGTAGCAGGTAATTTTAAGGAAGACGGCTTGAACTTTATTTTATCGAAGTAGCTGGCCTGAATGAGCCATTATTAGGATGTCTGGAGTACTTCCGGAGCTGGAAATGATCAAGGTGGCTGCAACATCACCAAGAGCAAAAAAAAAAAAAAAACCCATTACCCTACTTGATAAGAAAATGGCAAAGCTTGAATCATCTCTATTTTCCTTCATCTTTTTGATATTAAAGTGACATGGTCAGCCATTACTGTCATTTGGTTAGGTTTAGGTAAAAAAAAAAAATCTATGACTATGATGTTTCAGCTCAGTTCAACAGCTAACAGTACAACTGTTACAACCAAGGGTCTTATAACGTTACGTGCTGTCAAGGTTACTAGGCGACAGGAGCCGCTATGAAGTACTTTGCTGTAACTCACTCAGAAATGCGCCACCTTGAGGAAAGAACAGCAGCAGCAACTTAGACCTGGAAATGCACTTGTTGATGTCGCCCCCTTCAGGCAAAGAGAGTAATAGCTACTGCATTATGAACTTTTTCATTGATAATAGTGTGGGTTGTGCCATCTGAATATCAAGTAGATATTAGTTAGACAATTTCTTCTGTGAATTCAAAGGGTCAATGCTTAAAGGGGGTAGGTTCACATGTCCTAAAACAGTCCTCACATGCCCGTGTACTTTGAAAATGTTTGTGTGCTGAGGTTTTAGTGGTTCCTCCTGACCATACTGGACAACAAAGAGACCCATTCTTAGAGTGGGACAAAATACACAGTCCTCATTCTGTGCAAAAATGAACTCCAAATTTCAGCCAAATCTAATACAAAATGTAGCATCTGTCGAGTTGAGTTCGACAAATCAAATGAGTTTCTTCCAAATTTACAAGTATAATATGTCCTCTTTTGTCTGTCTCTCCGCGGCAGCTTAGCAGGGAAAGAATGAAAGCAGAGAGAGACAATTTCATAATAAAAAGACTGTGAATTTGTTAGATACCCACCACACAAAAATGTATGTATCTTTTCATTTTCTTCTTTTTTCATTCAGGTATAGAACTTAACACACTATTTTATTTATCTTTCAACATTTTGTCATTCTTTAAATTTTTTAATTTTCCTCGTCAGCACATCATGAAAAACTTTTATTTTTCTGTTTCATAAAAGAAGTGAGCTTTCCTTTTGATTTCTTTGTTACAGGACTTTGCTGTGGTCATTAAATGTCAGAAGTTGAATTTGTCATATCTGCCCCTTTCAGTGACTCTTTGATTGGACTGTTTATATTTTCTGTTTCATTATGATATTACTTACCTTGTGTGTCTGTTGGTTGTCTTACTTAGGTTCTTTGTTTGCTCATGATCCTGTGTTCTATTATCTCTGCCTCCCTTGTGTATTTAGTCTTTGTTCTCCCAATCATTGTGTTTTCAAGACAAACCTGTGTTTGGATTTTCTGGGTTTGTTCCTGTTTAGTGTCCTTGTTTTACCTTGAGCATCTGTTCCCATTTTGTTACCTGTGTTTGGATGTTTATGTTCCTGCTTACTTGCCTGTAAGCTTTGGACGTTCTCTTTTATAAAAGCATCTTCACCGCATCTACCTGCCTTTGCATTTGGGTCTTGATATCCTTTAAGTGTAACAAGATTTATACTTACAAGAGATTTCTGTTGGCAGCTATACGCACATAAGGTCTATTGTTACACATCTTTAAAATGTTAAACTACACAGCTGAGGACGACATCAAGAAAGTTGAAGAATCATCAGTAAGACTAGACAGGCTGTATTTTGTGATCTAGCAAAGCCATTTCCACTGCAAACTGACTCATTGGAGTTTAAAGTTGCAATAATAGATTTGTTTTGACATCTTGGCAGCAGAAGACTGGTATCACCAACCTGAAAAACATATTCCTAAAGCTGTTATGGTGAATGTGTTAACAAACAGTTGGTTAATTACACATCCAGTAGACACAGATAAGCAATAACATTTATTTGGAGACATGTTTCTCTATATCTGATGGATTTATACTGCAGAAGCCTATCTACTCTCTTTTTAGCAGTGTTATAGCCTCCACCAACACCTACAGGAAACATATGGCTAACGAGGTTTGCTCCATTACCTTTACCACTCTGGCCCGTAAACTGTACTGTTGTGATTCACTCTAACCACTCTGACGGCACCATTTTCGCCCACATCAGGCAGCTGTTTTCGAAGAAAAGCCTTTAAAATCCTACTGTGAATCACTGCTCAGGACCAGCAGACAAACACAGTTTAAAGGTAACTGGTGAACATAGAGGAGCAGTTAGAGATATTTCTAGATATTTCTCTCAGCAGCTGGTTAGGTTCAGATGGCCACAGAAACAACTCCAAATGAATGATAATGTTGCTCCGTAGCTGCTGGATGTGTCAACGAGAAACTATCTGCTAAAAAATGTGTAATATCGACTTAAAATGTGATGATATGTTGAGCTTGTGTTCATAAATTGTTTCCACTGCCCTCAGGTGACCATGAAAATCACTTCCTGTGGGTTAAAGTCATCTCCTACACCAGAGAGATAGAGGCAACTTAAACTGTGAAGTGTCAGACGTATAAATCCTCCTTTAGTGCTATCAAACACAATAAACAACGTAACAGGTGCATTATGGGGAAATCTAAACTAAGCAACTGATGGTGCTTCAATCTATGTTTGCTAAAAGTCCAGTGGCTATAGTCACATTCACATAAATAAAGAATATATTTATGGGGTAGGTGATTCTTTTGAGACAGTTTGGCTGAGAGTGAAAGTGGTTAAACTCCGGGTCACATCGGGTTACATCCTGTAGGGAAAAAGGTATTGATGGCATCTTTTAGCGTACATCCACTGACCTGGCAGTGTTTTACAGAGCTTGTATTTAATTGTATTCAAAAATTAAGCCGATCGTTAATCAACGATGTACTGTAATATATACACCTGAGGTAATTTTCATGTTTTAGCTTTGCAGAGAGAACCATCTGCTTTTCTTTATGTAAGGTGTGTGGGAGAGAGAGCCAAAATGTTTTTTGGAATGAAACACTGTCTCATTATTGCTGTCCCATCAATTTCGCGAAAATGTAGTGTTAGAGACCTCAACGAAAGTGCTGTCCTGCATTAATCCTTCAAAATGACTGATGAGTTACAATAATAAAAATGCCTCCTTTGATTGGCCTATTGACAGAAGCATATCCAGACTCCATTCACCCTCTTCTGTCCCTTGTTCATTTGTGATGCTTGATTTTGCAACATGCAGCATTTGCTACAAGTTTAGTATATTAATCTGAAAAAAGCCGGATTTAACAAAATATATTGTTAAAAAAATATCAAGTGATTTGAACTGCTTCAAATGCATGCAAGCAATTAAGCAAAATACTTAAACATGTACATAAACACTCGGCTCGGTTTCTGAATACAGGCATTTCTCTGCGGACTGAGCGCTTTGTTACATTCACTGTATTAATTCAGAACTTACACCTGTTTTATAATTGAAAGGACATGGAAATCTCACTTTATACAGTATGGGACCCTTAAGCAGGACATATGGTTTAAGGGGGAAATATGCACATTTTTATCTGGATGCACAGCACAAAATCAACATACGACTGCATGACAGGGGAGAAAGAAGAAGTTGATAGATAAGGCAAGAAATCCCTTCCCACTGATTCTGAGACACTCCCACAGCAAGATAACAAGCGATTAAAAACTAAACTTTTTTGTTTATTCCAGTCATAGGCTGTTACTCAATACACTGTGTGCTCTGCCAGAGACTTGAGGAGTTAGAAGCCAGGAGAGCAGCCATAAAACATCACACACAAACAACCAGTGCTACATACACAAGGTCCAGGAGTTGTGGGTGACAGTTTGGCAGAGGTCTGCAGATCTCACAGGTTTTTTTTTTGTGTATTTACCTCTGTGTCCACTGGGCTTAACACTGGCCTCTATCTCGGGCTGCAGAGGACAGCTGTTTTCTGTCACATGTACATTTTCCATCCCCTGCAGCCAGACCTCATATCTCCACTCTGTCAAAATCTGGCAGGCTGTGGATCAGGAGTTTGAAAAAGCTCCGTTCCTCCCAAGTCATCACTATAGTCATGGTATGGTTTTAGGGGATCCACTTAGGGGAAGCACTTGGTTAAAGTTAGTTAAAGTTATAGTTAATGAAAGAACATGAGCTTGGTTAAACACTAAAAAAAGTGCTAACCTAGTGCAACCAGGTCATGTATTTCCCTCAGGAGTTAGTAGAGACCAAAAACAGAGCTAGAGGCAGAGTGGATATTGATCTCACAGTCTCCAGGTGAACAGAAACTCCAAATGAATGTTAATGTTACTCTCTGGATGTGTAACTAAGCAACTGTTTGATAACAAGTTAACCCTCCTGTTGTGTTCAAAAAAGGGTTTATACCCATAGTGTTCTAATTATCATCCAAGTAACTTATTATTAATACATAACCATACTTACTTTGATATTTTATGTACTTTAGAACTAATTTAACTTACATGTTTTTCATTTAAAATAGGCACAATTGATCTATTTTATTCCGTATGATGAACAGAGCAGCAGAGCAGACTGTGTGTGTGTGTGTGTGTGTGTGTGTGTGTGTGTGTGTGTGTGTGTGTGTGTGTGTGTGTGTGTGTTCATAGATTTTAGTTTAATAGATTTCAATAACATCACTGGAAACTGTGAGCACAGATTACAAGCTCACACTCATGTAAACTGTTGCACTTCTACTCCACAAATGGAACCAGTGTGAGGAACTGACAGGCCATGGGAAAGAGCTGGTTGATGGAAACACTAATGTATGTGTTACTCCTGCAGCCACCAGAAGAAGGAAGTAGGAGAACAATAAACTGAGCCAAATTCAGACAAAACCTTGAAGACAACTACTGCAGAGTGGATGGTAGCTCCATAGATAAACTGTGGCATCTAAGAGGGAAATGATGTCCTAATGTGACCCAAAACAAACAGCTAAAGTGACTCAATGGCTTTCAAAAGTGTCAGCGTGTCCTGCAAAAGTCCAAACTTAATCCCAGTGAAAATCTGTAGGATGATGTGAGGAAAACACTAAAAGGGCATTACCCATTAACCAAGCAAGCAAATTGGAAGGAATACATTCAGACAGGAGCCAGAAATACTTCAGGAAAAAAAGGAAAAGTCTTACACACTGTTGCTTTGCCTCTGCAGTTACATGGCAGCAGGTAACAAAGTCATTATGTTTACAAGTATGAAAGTCTCAAGTCAAGTCCAGGTGCAGAACTAAGTTCTTCTGGAGTTATAGGAACAGAGTCAATGTTGGACTAAATTTCATGCTGGCCTCACATCAGTTCAAATTAAACATTACTAATTGCTAATCTACATTAAAGACATCTTAATGATAGTCCTTTGATAACTTGAGCTCAACTTAATCAACCATTCTTTATTGAATGCTGTTGGAAGTTGTCGTATTTCCATTTGTGATTTTCTCAGTGTTGCAATCCATTTTTTGTTGATCACAGCTCAGCTTTTATATTTGAATCTGATAATTGCAGGTAAAATATATCTCTCGTCAAGAAAATAAAGAACTGATTCTCTAAACGGCTCTTTTTTTTAACAACCTAATCCTTTATTGGGTAGAGTATCAAGTAATCGCTGATGTCCAAAGGAAATCACTAGTTATTATTAAAGTCATGTCAAGTCTTTTTTTTTTTTTTTTCCAATTTTGTCAGTTGACACATGTGCAACATCTGTGTGTAGCAGGCAGAGCTGTATGGAGAAGTTTTTCTGTTGCTGCTGTTGTCATTAAGACTGTAGTAATGTATAATGATCTCACAGTCATCTTACCTGTTATCATTGTAAAAGCCTGGACGAAGTCAGGAAGTCTAAACCTTCGATGAGAAATCTTAGTCACTTATTTCCAGTAAAATAGGACGAGCAAGAGGCAACAACTATGACTAATAGGCTGACACAGAACCTGCAGTGTCTATCTGCTGATTAATAAACATTTAAAAGTTGTGTATTGTATATCGCTGATGGAAGTTAAGTGTGAGGTTAGGGATGTCAGGGAGGAGGGTGGATTGAGGGGCTGCAGGGCGAGGCTGGTGCATAATGTCAGCTAAAGAGCTTTTCAGTTGGGCATTAAGCAGAGAGAGCTTAGTTTGCTGTATAAGAGCAGGATCAGCACACAAATACAGCAGAGAAGGTTTGTTTCTGCTCTGCTCATCTTGCACTTATGCATATGGGTCGGTGTGTATCTGCCCGTGTGTGTGTGTGTGTGTTGTATGTGGTGCATGGGGCAAGTGCAGCTGTTTCCAAAGGACCAGCAAGATAGATGCAGTCTGACAGGTTTTATCAGCGTGAAACAATATGAAACATCAGAATATAAACTACAATATTCTTCCTCATACAAATTAAAAGTTGTAAGTAATTAAAACTTCGGTATACACTTGGGCTTACGCTGTCTGGCATGACCAGTAGCTTATAATGTTTGCTAATGTTAGCAACCTTTTCATAGATATTGCTGTACAACTAACATTACTGAGTCAGGTCACTAACTTCATCACTGCTACTGTTACACAAGGGTTTGATTATCTTCATTGTTCCATAAATGTCACTTGAGGCCACCATAACACACTCAAATAAAAGCTGTGTTTGTGTTCTTTAAAAATATTGGAAAATATAAACATAAAAATTGTTGTGTTGACGTGAAATACAGTGGCACTTCTTTTCTTTACACTTTATAAAATTGTATAATACAGAAGCTGTTGATTTAACATGTTGAATGGATTCAGTGAGCTTTCTGTTATGAGTTATGGTCATATAAAATAATGAAAATAATGGCACATGCCATATATACCTTTTTGTTGAACAGCAGCCATGACTATCATGGGATAACGGTGAATGCTATGACATTTAACATAAGCAGGTAGGATACATAGAGTCAGTGAACTGACTATAAAGTCTGGTAACACAATCTTCCCTAAGCTGGCCGTACCAGACCAAGTAAGGCTGTAGCAGTAAAATCCCTCAGCGTATTGAACTGAACAGTGAGAAGTGAGCATTTTATAATCCTAATTAATCATTTTCATTTTTTTAAAGAAAGAATATGTCAATTTTTTTCCCACATTCTTCCTCTAATTTTCCTAAACCAGCTTTGAAAACTTTCTTTTGTTATTCTCATTGGTAAAACTGTGTTACACTTTCTTAAGCCAAACCACTAACGCTGATGCGGCTGCTTATGTAATCTGTGTGTCTCACAGACTTCATACTCTCCATGTAGCAATGCAAAGAGAGATTAATTTCAAGACAATGCATCTTTCACGCACAGCCAACAATAGTTTCAGGTGAAAGCTGCGCTCTCTCCACACCACAAAATAATCACATAGCTATATTCTTTCAATATAGTAATGGTTTGACCTCAATTACTGTTTGCCAACAAGAAAACAACTACTGCCACGATCATGAATCTTGCAATCCTCCAGTGTATAATTTGCAATTCTAATTTATTTCGAACAGTTTTACAAAATAATGGCTTACAGCTCCATGACAACTGAGCCAACCATAGGTGATGGCGGAAATCTAAGGTCTGGTCAGGGGATTCATTATTTATCAGTGAGGCTATGGAGTCTGTATGTACAGTTCGAATAAACAAAGATAGGAGTGGATGTGTGGCTAGAGACAATAGCTGAGTAACTACACATCTCACATCTCAACACATATACAACACTAAAATACCTATAAAAAGCTGCCTCTTCCATGCCAGCTTGACTGAGTGAAAGTGTGTTGATGCTCTTTGGTTTTCTTGCAGGGTTACATTTTCAAGGCTGGGTGCTGAGGTCCTTTCTCTGGCTGCACATACTGCTAACATTGTTATCAGCTCAGAAGAACTGCAGTATCCTGTCACAGTAGATCTCCCTGCTGTTCTGACGCTTTCTCTCGACACCTTCCTCCACTCTCTCATTTTCACCAGTTTCTGGTTCCTATTGATAAGACTGTGTGCTGATAAAATGGTACATTTTTGGTTTTATGCTGCTGGAGTGCAAAAGCAAACTGGAAAGCAATTGAGGAAATGTATTTCTCCTGAGTGAACAGAAGATTTCTATTCCACTTACTGACACTGTTGGACAGGATCAGCAAGAGAATAGGAGCAAAAGCAGCTGAACAAAGTTCTGACAGGATTATATGCGTCAAATTATTTCTGTAATTTCTTGCTGAGGCTGGACCGACAGTGGACCTGTTGTGATTTTAAATTTAGTCCAAGTCTTGCACTGCCTAACTGCTGGCCATTCCAAGGTCTAGGTTAAAAACCAAAGGAGACAGGGCCCTTGCTGTCAGGGCCCCTAAACTTTGGAACAATTTGCCAGAGGAGATCAGATTCACAGAGTCAGTTCCCCGTTTCATCTAATTTCTTAAGACACATTTATATAAAAAAGGTTTTATTGTGTGATGTCTTTTGAATAACGTTTACATTTTATTTTGATTTGTTTGGATCTTTTATATTTGACTCATGTGGAGCACTTACTTGTATTAAAAAGTGCCATACAAAAAAAGTATTATTGTTATTATTATTATTGTTATTATTATTATCATTATTACGTAAACTCCACCCACTGATGACTGCATGCAGTCAAAAGCTCAGAATTGGACCTTGAGTTAAGATTCATTTATCAAAGTACATTTCCAAACACATCCAAGGTCACGTAAAGATAATATAACATGAGCATATTTGACAGAAAAAAATGACAATGTGGTTATTGCACTAAAACTGCACTATTATACTAAAAACACATGAGAGCTGCAGAGCAGAAGTCAGAGTTGAATTAGTTCAACTGTAAAATACCAATGCACCCAGGAGGAGGCTGGTCATATGTAGCTGAATTAATTTGAAGGTCCCATATTTTACACTACACAGTGTTTTAGTAGAAGTGTTGATATCCATAAGAAGATATATGCATGGTTTTAAGTAGCAAAAACCTTTTCAGTGTAGTGTAGTTTTACATCTCCTCTCTCAAACTTCTCTCCGGAGCTCTAGTGACAACAGGTCGGTCAGCCAATCAGAAGAGAGGTTCTGATCCTCTCTTCTGATTGGCTGACTGTTTTCTGACTAATTGAATAACAAAATAGCAAGTTTCAGGTAAACACTCAGAGTAACCAAATCCTGCAAGGCTGGACAGTGGGTTCAGGTGAGCAGGGCTTGGGGTGGTGACTGCTTTGTTGTGACATCACAAAGTTACTGAAATGTTCTTCTACAGTTCTAATAAGAATTTACATTCAAGGTAGCATTGTTGTATGTGCTCATCATGCAAACAACACCTACACATAACTAGATTGTGTTCTTGTAATCCATCAGCAAAACCTTGAATAACTGGTATTATTTCTTAAGAATACTCAACTTCAGCTTTGTTTGGTACATTTCTCTCACTGAAAACCCCACTGTAAACAGATGAGAGTTCAACCCAGCTTGAAAACAATGTCATCTGAAAAAAAAACAGCCCAAAACAATCTTAAATACCATAATTGCTTTTAGAGCAGCTGCAGTGGAGGTTGTATGGGCTTGCTAATGCCCGCTTCGGACTGCCCATGTTCAAATGATGTTTGGTTTGGGTGGAACAGAGACTCAACGGAACAAACAAATCTATTCTTGTTGCTGAAGGACAAAACAGATTTTTGTTTTTCTATGGAAATCTTTTCATTTGGGTTCTCAAGTTTGGACTTTTTGTGCTCTAAAAGAACCGTACGTTGCAGAGGTCTGCTTATGATATTTAGTTTTAGCTACTGCAAATACACCAGCTGTACTAGCAATACAAATTTATAAATGAAAGTTTGTCTAAAAAAAAGCCATTGTTTGGGAAATGTAGGATCCACCATTTTTTAGAGGTTAACTTGTAGAAGGGACTAAAACTTGGTATGTTTTGGCTACTGTTATATTGATTTTGGCAATTGTTCCTATAAATCTGTCTTTCAGAAGCTCAGCAAAATTATGGAAGTGTAACAGAAAGTATGTATGTGTGCCTAAAGAGTTTTAAAGGAGCTATTTGTAAGCTTTGTTACTGCTATATAGCTTAATTAGCATTAACAGCTGTTTACTTCTAGAAGATATGTTGCATGTTCAGCATCAAACTTCATTCCTTTACTCACCAAGAGCTGACTCCAGCTAATGCTAATGTTAACTCTTGTCTCTATCATGTGTTTTCTTCTAATGAAGTAAGCATGCTAACCAGCTAGCCCCGGCCCATCTCGTCACTTTCTGACAGCGACTCAATTTGGCTTTCAATCTGCCTGTATCTGATGTAGCGGAGGGTTGAGAAGATGATGTATTCTTCTAATTGTTTGACTGTTGTCGATAAAGTCTTTTCTGTGGACCCCAGCTACCAAGGTAAAGAAATAAACAAATATGCTTCCAGTTTTTAAAGTAGAAACTTTTCAAGCAGTAGCCTAACACTTAAGTACTTTACAGCAAAGTTCATTTGTTTGTGCATACAGACAAATAGAAATGCATTATACAATCAGTTTCCCCCTTTCCACAACAGTCTAATTCTATCCAATGGAATTGTTCTGCCATAAAATCTATTTTTACAATACCTGTATTTTTCAGTTTTTGTTGACAAGGTCATCAAAATTTAAAAAGGGAATACTTGTCTTGTTCTCTGCAACGCATAACACAACAATGTCTCAAAGCACATGTGCGCAAGTACATAAATCATACATACAAACCTATATAAAATGAATGAGACAGGGTGATGAAAACAGTGATTACAGTAATAAATCCAGGTATAGTAATGTGTGATAGAAGACACTAGTTCTAGTACTAATGTGCTTGACTCTGCTGTACTCTATTGTACCCAGAGGTTTCTCTAGTATTCCTCCCCAGAAAACACTTCTCAATATGATGAAGTCCAATGAATTGCAGTAAGTAGTAGTAGTAAAGGGACCACCGAGTGTGTAACATGTTAAATGTCTATAATCTGCCTTCATATCATAGCTTTCTAAATCAAACATGCAGAAGTCACTGTCCTGTCTGTATGTGGGTGACAACACTGTTGCTGCTATCAGTCACTAAAAGCTAAAAGCAGCCACAACTCTGATCTTCAAATATATATATGTTCATATTACTGTGGAAGGTTCACCACACTTTCCTCATGTGTTTATATTGTGTAGTTCTAGTCCTGTACTCATTATACACTGATTTTTAACCATTGAATAGTATATATATATATATATATATATATATATATATATATATATATATATATATATCTGTCCCCCCTCATGACGTTTTTATACATGCAGGGTTCTATGTAGACTTTCCATATTCAACAATAATCGTATCTGTTGTTATTTGTCCCAGTCTTTATCCCTCTGACTGGGAAATCTGCAGCTGATGGTGTGACTCTACAGACCCTTCTAATACCATAATCCAGATTTATGTCATAGATTCAACCATACAGTTCCACTCAGCGTGCTCTTGTTTAACATGCGTCTGTGAGTCTGTGAATCACGTCATTTGTCCATGTTTAAATTTGGTCTAATCTTTTATCATTTAGCTCCTGCGCAGTCTGATTTCTCCCCAGAAATAAGTCAAGTTTTATTATGTGACCCTACTAATGCCAGGCACACACTCAAACAGATTGCCTCTACTTCCTCTCTCAGCTCTTAGCCCAGAGTGTCTATAAATTGTCAGATAACACAAAGGTCTGCTCCTCCTGTGTGACTTGTAATGCGTCCCACTGACAGGCACTCTTATCTGATGCACAATTAGGCAAGGCATTTGCTTGATTGGATTGTAATCCCCTATTGTGAAAGTAAAGGAGTCACAGGCTATTTTTAGGCCTATTTGGTAATATGACAAAGCTTTAATCAGAGGGGTGATGGGAAATAAAAGGCTGCATTTTTGTTTATGGACCCCCTGCACAAAGCTGATTGCTGCCTGAATTTGAAGTGTTACAGTGCCACATGTATTTACTGTAAGCTCGGGGGTTTGTTCTTACAGCCTGGATTTGTGTATTGATATTTTCTGCAACTGTCATTAAATAGACTACATCACCAGACACACCACCCATCAAACACCAATCAAAGCCAGTTTCAGGTTGTGTATTCCTATTTAGTTCAAAGGTCAGCGGGTGTATAAAAACACTGCTCACTAAATTAAGTTTAAAAGTTTTGCTCATCTGTCTGAACTGAGCTCATTGACTTTAGCTACACCACCAGCAAAGGAAGTTTTTTTATTTGAATATAATAAAAACATGTGAATGCAAGTAAACTCAAAGCTGAAGAAAAATTAATATTGAGTACTGAGTAAAGGATGGAAAGATCATAGTGATTCAACTCTGATTCAAACCATTACAGTTTTCCCCAGTCGCTCCCCTTCATTTCCCCTGTGTAGCTTTAAAGCTGGAAAAATAATCTCGCCTCACACTGTTTGACCTTGTCATATACTGTATAATCTGGATCTGCTGGTTTCAACGTTTTGAAGCTATATGATGTTTACACAAACACAAAAATTTCCTCAGTTTCCTATGATTGTACAATTCCATCAAATAGAAATATTCCGGATATCTTGTGAATCATTTAGACACATTTTCCCAAAGGTCAGACTCATATTCTTGTTATTTTTGGAAAGTTTAGGGTCTCCACTAGAATTTGAAATAAATTTCTGAAAGAGTCTGAACTGTATTACAATGCAACAATAACATACTGTCAATATGATCTTGTGATATATTATTTAAGCACATTTTAATTCTATAATTTGTTTTTCATGACATTAATGGAAATCTGCCCGAATTCATTAGATTAATACTGATGCATTAATGTGTAAGCAGCATTTTACTGTCATAGCTGATCATGGTGGAGCTAGTTTAACTACTTTATTTACAGTCTGATGGTTTCGTTCTTTTGTCCAGTGGTTTCCAACCTACAGTTTAGGCCCCTTACAAAGGGCCACAAGATAAATCTGGGGCATTGTGAGAAAAAGGTAAGAGAGAGAAAGGGCGACAGAAACAAAGTTCTGCAACACCAATTTATTGTCATGTTTGTGACTTTTCCATTTAAATAAAAGCATGAGAAAAATCTAGAGGGGAAATGTCTCTCTGGTGGAACTGCTAGCAACTCATAGATGTCTGAATTGAGACAGGGGCCCAGACATGACACAAAATTAAAATACGCAGTCATGTCCTTTTGAAAAATGAACACTATACACGAAATGACCACAATTCACAGAGGTCGATTCTAATACAAGGCCTAGTGCCAGTGGGAAATTGTGCAGTAAAGCATGAGACGGGATGAGAAGAAGCACTCAGCCTCTAACACCTGGAGTTTTACACTGAAGGAACAGACTTTCTCCTAAACCCTCTCTTCTGCCTGCATGACGTCACACACGAGTGAACGTGAACAGACAGACTGACCTGCTCTGTGAGACGCCGCGTCCTCAGGAAGAATCCCAAAAGACACCCGATGACCACAGCCATCACCGACATGATGAGGAGCCCGTTCTGTTTGCAGACATTCTTCACCCTCACCCACACTGCGTCCAAAGCCACGGCCATCGTGAATCACTTGTCCCGTGTCCTCTCAGCAACCCATAAATGTAGCCAACCCAAGAGCCTTAAAATCCAGGTGTAAGGATGAAAACAGATTTAAAAAAAAAAAAAAAAAAAAAGAGAGAGAATGAAGAAAAACTCCAGGACAGGATGGGATGTTTTTGCGAAATATCCAATCCTCTGTGATGTTTTACAGCTCCTTCGGGCTCAGCATCCCTCTTGTCCTCTTGCTACGGCAATCTGCACTAAGCTAAGAAGATCCTCTCACTTTCCAGGCATCCCCTCCCACCCTGCTCCACCCATCAGTGGCCCTGTGAGTGCTGACCCACTGTCAGGGGGATGGAACAGCTGGCAACCATGTCCCTGGGGGTTAACATCCCCAATCCTGTTAGACCGCTACTGTATTAAACAGGTCTGAGGCTGGATTAAAGATCCATGAACAATTTGACAAAGGTTAGCAGAGTGGAGCAACCTAAAAGGCCTCCTGAACATGGTAGAATGACAAGAAAAGAGAGGATGCTTGAGATTTTTATAAAAGATAGTTCTTTTCACATAACAGCAACTCAATATAATGATAATAGAACATATATATTGGCCAAGGTCAGATCAAAAGCAAGTTTGCACCTATTAAGTCTCCAACAATAACAATTTCACTTAACGTGGTTGACAGCTTCATCCTAACATTTCTCCATGTGCGTTCGTTTTGACAGCCCATTATCCTCAGGAATCTCGTCCATATCGGATTTTCCTTCAATGCAGTGAAACGGAAGTAGAGTGCATTTAATGTTGCAGGAGTGTGGAGGTTTGGGTGATGGATTATCATTAACAAAGTAGGTGGCTGATCCTAACCGTGGACAAACAGGGTGCAAAGCCCAGACATGCAAATGGGATTTCACACGTGTTTGATCAAGAAGTTCACACTAAAGGCAGGAGTCAAATAAAGAATACACACACTGTGGTAATAGCTACCAGCAATTTTAATAGAAAATAGTAAGGTGTTACATGCCCAAGACTGACATTGGACACGGAACATATGACTATACTACTTGAAGTTGTTTGTGTCCTCTCTATAGAGGCATGCCCCATCCCCCATGTGGGAGGCTCAGACAGTGTTGTCCAGCTCTGCTCTGATTGGTTCAGCCTGAGGGACATTTGACATTGCCTGACTAAGATCCCCATAGATCAAAAAATTCCTTTATTAAAAAATACTGGGAGCTATCAGCACAGTGTGTGGATCCTTTTTCTGACTCTTGCCTTTAGCCTGATCCTAACCATACCTTAAGTATAGCTTATTTGCCATAATAATTATCTATCCCTGTCCATAGTGTAGTCGCCAGGTGCAGATTTTAAGAACATAAAAATTTTGACATTATTTTCACTGAGCATACAATGTGTTTTGCAGAATAGACCCCACTATACATCGGTGCTCTTTTCATTCAAGCCTTTAAATCATACGCCGTTAGACCTGAGATGGCAAATAATTGTAACTGACTATGTGAAGGGATAGAAAAGGAGCACTGACTGTCTGTTTTTGGCTCCAATAATAGCCCAGCAGACCAATTTGCTCCAGTTCATTAAATCTAATCCTATGGATGACAGCTGTGATTTGGGAGCTTAACCTTTCCTTAATGAGAAAATCTTTCTTCAAGATTTTTATTTCATTATAGCCCATAAGATCCAAAACTCATTCATTCAGTATAAATGGTAAATAGACTGCATTTATGTAGCAGTCGGCTAAACTTAATGACCACACACACAATATTATTGTACATCATTGGGGGCAATTTGGGTGTTCAGTACCTTCCTGGAGGTGAATGGAAATCTGAAGAGCTGCTTGTTGTTTAAATTACAAACACAATGTCAAACTCAGTGACCAGACTGACCAGAGTTTGCTAAACTCCAGAACCGCTAACTACTGTTGTAGTATTCGGGTATTTTTGAAACAATGGGTTGTTGATTTCACACAGAAGAAGACAAAAACAGGCCCACAACCATTTCCACTCAGGAACATGTTATTCAGGAAGCACAAAACCATTAAATTAAAAAGCATACGTGAACTCAAAAATCATTTGACTCATTTCAAATTATTTATAGTAAACAGGAAGTGATTAATTTCCACTAATTTTGTTTCCTGGTTCTGTTCTAATTTTACCTCTTCGTCTTCAATCGGACCACAGACTGTAGAAAAACGTGAACATAATCCAAGCTCGAAAATCATGGTAAAATTTATTAAGTTGATGACAAACCCTTAAATTATAGATGCTTCTGTAATTTCACTTATGTGTCAGTTTTATCTCAAATGAAGGTGTTCTGGCTCAAATTATAGTGAAGTGTGCAGTAAAGCTGTGAATGCAGAATGCTTGCAAAAATGTAAACATGTATATAGGATCACAGTCACTGATGCACAGAACAGACAAAAGGCAAATTATCTTTCCACATTCATCAGATTTAATTAACTTAAAGTCCATTAAGCCAGCTTTTGCTAAAGGTCACTTAATAGTTTCTAACAAATTATCTCAATGCCTAAAGAAAAAATGGTTAAACATATTAAAAAATAACATCTGAAAGAAAGACTACACTTGACTAGACTTTGCATCGGACAGACAAGCAAATATTTTTATGTCCAGTGACAGATAATCAGTGAATACAAGAACAGCATCTTACTTCAACAAAGTAAAACTCAAACTCTCTAAATAGAACTGGCAACACATAATATGTGCTGTTTTGTATTATTCACTTGCATCAAGTGAAAGCACTTCAGCAAAGCACTCATTCAAAGAGAGAACAGGGATTCCCGCTGTATGGTCTCCATCCAATCAGTGAGTTGACATGTACAAGTTGTTGTGTTGTCCAGTATAAAACACTTGCAAAATTGTGTGACTGCTTATCCAGAAAGCACTGCAGCTTTGTCCAGTGACAATCTGTATTTAAAGGATCGCCTTCCTCTGCTGCGTGGTAGGGGAGAGGCGTGCATGAGAGCTTTACCATTCAGATGGATTTCATTCAGTAATGTATGTATTTAAATGCTTTATGAGGCAATAGGAAGGGGATTAGCGAAAATGCATTTGACTGAACTTTCACATATACAGTAGCTGTCTGTATACTGGAGTACTGGCTATAATAATTTCACCCATGTGTTGACACAGCTGTCATTCACCTTTGGATGTTAGCGTGTGGCGGGATACATACAGTGCTGTTGGCTTTAGTTAAATTCAAGCAGGAGTTTTCCAAACCTCATTCACTTTTTGTTGCATTTTTTTAAGCAGGAATGAAAATGTTCTCACATGACTGTGGCTCTCTGGACTGACTGTTCAGTGGGAGAAAGCAGCAGTGGGTTCAGTCGCTCAATAATCAGCCACACAGGAACTTGAATGAGCTCTGATATATCAGTGACTCCTTGACGATTTTGGTGGTCAAAGGTCATGGTGGCCTCACAAGACGTTGTGAATGCAATATCTTTGTAACGCCTGGAGGGAATTTATTTAAATTTGGTAAAAACGTTCATCTGGACTCAAGGGAAAACTGATGAGAATTTCGTGGTCAAAGGTCAAAGGTCAAGGTTACGGTGACTTCAGAAAGCACTTTCTAGCCATTAATCAAGACCACACAGAAATGAACAACTATTACAAAATTTCACACAAATGGCTAATATTTTATATGACTCTAGATAAACAGGGATGTAACCTGAAACAAGTCTGGGTGGTGGAGGCATACAACCACGAGGGGTAATTCTAGTTTTTATTGTAAAGACTTTAACTTGATTATTTATTCTTTTTTTTTCAAAATACACAGCTTACAAGACTGAGTTTATTTCAGGGTCTGGATCCTCTCAAATCATGACACTTCAGCTCCACGGTCCATACGACAGATTTCATAGAAGGGTTTTAAAATTAGATGCAAATTTAGATGCATATTGATTGTCAAGTCAAGTCAAGGCAAGGTTTATTACAGCCTGACATCACAAAATATGTGTGAAAGGGCTGTACATAAAAAAATGATCAGCATTAGCAAGTCACAACATGAAATATCAGCACAGCTCTCCTGTATATTCACTCCTGGATAAAGAAACTGAGAAAACACAAACACAAGAATGTGCAGCGTATAGACCAAGCACTCAACCATGTGTATACAAAACGAAAAGCAAAATGAAGAACCACAGTGCGGCAGCCAGGGCAGGCTAAGTGAGGCTGAAAGCTGATGAGAATAAATGTGTTTTGATTTTGCTTTTAAATGAGTCTGCAGAGCTAGTGTCTCGAAATTGGACAGAAAGACCATCACAGACAAAACCTACTGATGTTTTATCTATTTCAGGAATGGTTCTCAGAATGCTAACAGATATAGGAGGAGCGAGATGATGCAAGTCTATGTAATATAAAAGTCAAAAGTCGTGGATTCACCTTGCTTTTAGTTTTTATGCTAAGCTAGGCTAATCAAGTCTGAGCTCTAACTTTTCTCGTCTAACTTTTGGCAAGAAACATATTTTCTGAAATGTCACACTGCTCTTTAATCTCTTTGTCAACGGACGAGTCGTACCTCAGGCTGACCGGTGCAGCCTGTAGTATTCTGTGGGTTGTCTGTCTAAAAGGGAGTTTGCGGTCGGGTCTGCGAGCCACAATTCTTGGTTTTAACACACACTCCCGTTGTGAGTTTGCACAGGTCCTGCCCTGGACTGTTTTGTCTGCCGCACAGATTTTATTTTATTTATTTATTTTACCCAGAGAGGAGTTTTAATCTTCTGTTTTCCCAAAGCTCGAGTGATTCAGGTCGCTATGTCCTTCACAGTCTGTCCTCAGGATGAGACCATGTGTGCGGCAGTCAGGTCACACAGATTCAGTTTGTCAATTTAATTCCCCCCTTTTTAGAAGTGTACTGCTCCCATTTGGCTTGAGGTACACTTGGATTGAAGGAGTTCTATGGAAAAAAGATATGGTAGTAATTTAATTATTGATTACAAAAACATAATGACTGAAAAAATGAAAAGCAAAATGACACAATCACTTTTGATTTACTGTAGCATCTCCTATTCTAATTCTTATTTACTTCGAAAATGTGATGCAGTATTTTTATGGCTGGGAGTCAAGTGCAAAGATAACATACAACTGAGATACAAACACATACTCACACGCCCTAATAGCCCACACATACACCCTCCTCTCATTCTTTTGCATTACATGGAGAAGAATCATGAATGAAGCCAAGTGCTGTGGCGTGTTGTCCGTGTGTGCGGGAAGAGTTACATATGTGTGAGTAAAGTATGTGCTTGTGCTGCAATCACATGTTTTGCCAGACTCCATGGTCACTAATCCCTCTCTTTTGCCAATATTTCCACTCTATCTGGTTTCATCAGGCAGGGATTACACAGTATTAGACAACCTCCCAGAAGCTGACATGCATTCATTCATTAAAAACCCAAATGCAGTCGCTCACATGCCTCAAGTTCAACCAAAATGCACCATTTACGCCCAGAACCAACGGCATACAATATGATGCACCTGCTGAAATGGCTTTAATATGTTTCTTACATTTATTTATGTGAAATAAAATAGTTTTAACCAGATATTTGCCTTGTGTGGTCTGTAGTTTAGCAACTTCACCTCAGAGCAACTGGCAATCAGTCCACAGAGCATGACCCTCCAGCAGCATGCTTCCCTGTGGAGATGGAAGGAGCTGAGGTGAACAAGCGAGCACTTGCAGAAAGTTTACAGCCATATTGACTCACTTAGATAACACATATTCTTACTTATTATAAAAGTAAATATCAGAATTTTGGGCGCAAAATGGACTCAATCAGGTTGTTTTTTCCGTTTTTTTTCTCTCACAAAGCCAGATTCTCATTGTGCTCTGCTAAGGCTCATTTAAACATCTGCTTGGGACAGATGTTGTTTCAAGTAAGCTGAACACCAGATGACTGACAGGTCTCTCCTTCAATCAGACCTCAACATAAAACCTGCTGGCAGTAGATTGGATAAACACATCACTCACCAGGCTTAGAATGGTATTTATTTCTAATTTTCAAACTGGAAAAATGACGTGGGACTTGAGATATCACGATCACAAACATAAACCGCATGAGGGCACAAGAGGAAACCAAGGACAGTGAAGCTATCAGTAGGATATCCACCATGTGCGACCACCATACACAAACACTTCCTGTTGTGACTGAACAGCTGTTAGAAGGTTCGCTTTTTTAATTTGTTATTGAACTATTTCTGTCACTTTTCATCAACAGCTGATGAATGTTCTCTGTTCTTCTCATTTTTTAAAATGAAATGAAATCATGTCTCCTCATTCTCATTAACAATAAAATGCTATTTGGAAATTTGTGCAAATTGTGAACTAAGAAATGAGGAGGCTGATGGAAACACATGAATTTCAAAAAAACTAAAATGTTGCCAAAAAAATGATACGCTTGCATGAGGAGGTTTTTTAGATATTCAACAAAGCAATATTTTGCAAAAGGGAATTAAAACACTTTTTCGACATTTTAGTCAAATGACATGACTTGAGTAGTCACATGACATCCAAAAACATTGGAGACTATTATCTCCCAAAAATCCCTGATGTGGCCGATGCCAGGTATGAGCAGTTTGCCTTTCCATCATTGTGTTCGCCCTCATCGCTTTCAATCATGTACTACAGCGGCTATTGAAGTGGATGCAATTGTCCAAACAATTAGCAGATGCTGGGAATCTGTCACCATGTTTAAATGAAATGATATAGTGAGAGGAGAAAACCCAGCTTTATTTGCATAACATCACTCAGTGGAATCACAGATTATGATTTGTCGACTTTTCTGAAAAAAAATCACCGCTATTTTGTGCAATACTGCAATGGAAACACGGCTTGTGACAGGCAGCTTTTCACTTTGACCACAGTCGTTATACTACAAGCACTTTATTTCCAAAATGTTCAGACAACACGTCGTAGAAAGTGGTTATGATTGAGCATTACCTGGACCTGTAAGATTCATTCTTTTTAGGTGACAGATGTCTGTACCAAATTTCACTGAAATCCATGTAGTTGTAAAGATTTCAGCCTGGAACAAAGTGATGGACTGGCCAGCTGATGATGATGGTAGAGTGGCTAAAAAAACAGTTGTATCCCAAGTGAGGAAATATATGTGTCATACTTTTTGGTTTCAAAACTCTGCACTGCTGGGATTGGTCGTTTTCGCTGCCAGGCAACTGATGACGGTCTGGGCATGTTGTTATAGTTTTTCTCGATTGCTAAGACATGATTAATGAAAGTGGGATACACCTGATCTTCATCATGACCTTCTTAGCATAGCAGAAGTATTCTCTTCCAAATGGGTTAACACTTTTTTCTTGGTTTCACACTTTTTTTTTTAACCCTATTGGATTAACTGTTTTAAACAAAAAGATAAATATATATTCACAGCAGATAGAAATTAGTGCGTAATTATGAATCTCTGATGCACCTGTCTGTAACTCCTTGACACAACTCTTCACTCAGCAATCCTCATCCATCTATAAAAAGATGCTACCTATGTGTTGCTATTAGCAAGCATGGATCAAAGGGGCCAAAGACTGGCATTGCGGACTGGTAATTGGGAGGGTCAGGAGACTTCCTGTTAGCGTTTCAGCACCAGGGCTGGCCCGCATCCAAGTCTATCTTTGCATAAATAAGCCGTCCCTCCTCAAGTGGTAGCCCCTCGGTGTGCCTTGAATTGTAATTGGCCAGCTAATGACCCAGTAACAGCTCTCCTTTGGCCTCACACAGAGTTATCAGAGACGTGTTGGTATTATCCAGGGAAGGTGTGTGTTCACTGTACACGTGTATAGCAGTGTATATACGTGTATATTTTTTTCTGAACCCAGGTGAGGAATTCCTCTCTGCTTGGAGATGGAAGGTATATGATCACCAGCCATATGATCAGATGTCCCTCCTGGAGGCAATGAATGCCGGTTGCCTGGCAATTGGTGCAGAGGACTGCCAGGGATGGATACGCCATGCAGGGAGGTTTTTCCCCTCAGTCCATTGCAAGGGAAAACATCCAAATACAGCGGTGATGAGAACCTGAGGCTTTATCATCAGGACCAAATGGACTAAATGACGAGTTCTGAGTATTTCAACTCCTCGTTTTGGTTTTGGGATATTTCGGAAAGAAGAATGTAAATGTGAAAATCTGATGCAGCACAATAATGCTTGAGTATTTCTGCTTTACAATAAAATTCTGTACAAAAGCTGTTCCATACTGAATGTCTGAATGTGTTCAGTCCGTAGGTGCTCAGTCCAGGTCTAACAACTCACTGGCAGTTCATGGAAAGACCTGCACACAAAAATAAATTGAGTGAGGAAAACCTTATCTCAATAAGTGCTAAAAGTGCAGGCGCAGAGTACAGCAGGGTTTGTGATCTCTAATACAATCATCTTGCTATATTTGCTTGCCTTTTTGGCACAAACCAAAACCATGTTAAGTATCAATAAATGGCACTTCGTTTAAGCCTTTGGCTTTATTGAAAAAGATACGCCTCAGTCCTGATGCTTTCATGGTTCCACGGGACATTTTAATGTCATAATATATTGAAAGCATATTGAGAATTACATCATGTGAATGACCTTTGTTGGAATATTCACATTGCAATCTCCTCTTCACTCCTTTCTAACACTGCTGAGAGTAGTACACAGCAAAAACAGGTAGTGGAAATGTTGTGTCTTTTCAAACGTTGTGTTTTGTGAAATGTGTTTTGACCTTTTAGCAAATCAAACAGCCACTCAGCACAAAAAGAGTGATTTTCTGGAGCCAGAAGAAGAGAGAGGGGAACACAGAACACGGGATCAGTTTGATAAATGATTTAGTGAGCAAAAAGGTGGGGGAGGCAGGGGGGTTGGTGAGGTAGGGGCTGAGCCAGTCTGGCTCCTGGAGTCCTGCAGCATAAAGAAAAGCTAATGTAAGCAGGTCACACAAGGAAATAAGAGGGAATAAAAATCTTACATGATAGACGTTAATTATACTGAATGGCTGTGAGCGACTCTACCGCATGGACGGCTGAACAATCTGGCGATGAGTGGAAAGAAGACGAAGGTAATTAAGCTGTGGGTGACAGACCAAGGAGGCGGAGACCGACAGGGGACAACAGGAAAACACAGGAGAGAGAAAGGGCAAAAACTAACTCACAGTGATTCACTCACCGTGAACAAAACCATTAGCTTCTAATGTCTTCCCCTCTGACCAACAAGGATGTGACTTATGTTGCAGCTTAGCTCACTAATGGACCAAGGTGCCAATCCGTTAAACTGTTATACTCTACAATAACTCTAATAGAAGCAATTCTCCTGCATAATGAGTTCTTTTCTTTTTATTGTTTACATATATTTTGTTGTTAATACTTTAACATATATTTAACGTAAAGGATTAGAGGAATTTTTGTTTTGAGGAAATACTTTTACTGTGTGTTATCAATACTTGTACTTAAGTGAAGGTTCGTTCACCAGCGTTGTCTCAATACTTCCAGACTTCGATACACAGTTGCAGTCAACCCCAAGTTCTGGTTCTGAAGACATGAATCCTTACACACAGGTAAGAAATATATATTGTCATTTTGAAATAAGAATCAAAACAGAAGGGTTCAGTAGGTTTTAGCAAATGTAACTCAAACAGGGGGAAAAAGTGCATTTGTTGGGGACTATTTTCAGCGATGGATTAATCCACATTTTCTCTAATGAGTGTTTACGGCAAAAGAACAGTGAATGTAAGTCAAAATAAACAGTGTGTGTGTGTGATCATGGTAATGAAAGAGTCTCACACATGTTTTTAACAGTTTTTGGACAACACAGGAATTTCACATGCATTCACATTTAACATTTTAGTCCTATTGTACTTGTTCCGGCGCAGACGCTGTCGAGGCTGACTGCAATAATCGTCTGGCCTCTGTACTAGTAAAAAAAAAGAGAAAATTTAATTCTGATTTGGAGGTGAAACGTTTCAATATTTCAGTTTTTCTTCATCCGAACTGGGCTCTGTAGCTCCTCAATCTAGACACAGTTCATCATGGTATGAGCTACATAAACAACAGCAATGTGTCCAATGTCAGATTCAGTTGATGGTCCCTGTGGAATTTGGTTGTTGCAGTACAAGCAGAAGAAAGACAGAGCAAAGAAACATGTTGCCCTTTGTTGATAATGATGAGTGAATGATGCGGGCTCTGAGTTTATGTATAGTAAGATGTATCACCCTTTAGGTTACATCATAATGTAACGTGTGATGGAGTTATTGTTGTTTTTATCAGGGGTGATTTCTTTTAAAACAAAATACCATGTGAAGCTGCATCATCTGCCCATGACCTCTATGCTGACAGTGTCAGCACAGTGATGTTGTAATTCTGCCCTTTAGGTATGGTGCCCCCATCAGGCTGACCAGCGTTACTGTTGAAATGCCGTAACACATCATCTTCGTCCCTCCAGTGAGCCAATAATTTGGTGTCTGCAGACTTCAGTTCCCTCAGTTATGGGATACGTATTCTTTAATCAGAAGAAGTACCACAGTTTAAAATTCCACTATTATAGGTAATGGATTTTAATTTAAAACCACAGAAGTGTTATGTCATCAAACTGACATTTCAAAAAACAAAATGACATTTCAGAAAAGACGATGACATTTCAGTTTATGGAACAGATGGGACAATTCACTTCTTGTTTGTAACTGGAGAGAACCCGAGTTCCAGGCAAAGTCATTTCCTGTTCTTGTTGTGTAGTACTCTCAGCAGTGTCCTTCAAAATATTCTAATTGTTATGTTTTTCAACATATCATGACATTAAAATTGAATTAGTAGAGAAATGGAATTTAACGTGAACAGAAGGAATAGACTTTGGTGCTTAGAGTCCGGCAGGAAGTGGATCACTATGGAAAGCGGTCCATATGGTTAAGGTCCTTCCGATTAGAGGAAACTTCCCCCGGAGCCTAGACAGTGGTGGTGGTGATGAGGGATGGAGCTCGAGGATGGGAACGTCATCATGACAGGGAAACTTCTGATTGGATGGTTTGATTGGAGATGGTCAGGTATCCACGGTTGAGGTGGTGAAGGGGTGGAGGTGGGTCATGGACAGCTGAAAGACAGAAGAGAGAGAGAGAGAGAGTGCTTTTGACAGTTTGACAGCTTACAACTGATTGGTTAAAGGCCAGCGTGCCAGGTTGTGATTGGATAACAAGCATGAACCGGTGGAGATAAGAATTGGCAGGAAATGGTGATTGTGACTTAGAAACCATTCACATGGAGGTAGTCTAGTATCTGTGTCTGAGCAAGTGCAATAGGACTAAAATGTTGTAAATTCCTAAACATATCTGTGAGGAACTGAACAGCTATTGGTACTCAGGGACATCAGTGAAAGGCTGAGCTCTAATGGAGCCATGTACGTGAAAGCATGTAAATGCATTGAGACTTATACAATTCAAGGCCAAAAGATTGTTTAAGGTGTTAACGTACGTGCAATTAAAATATGTCTCTATATGGACTCTTTCATTGAAGGATAGTGGTCGTATTTTATATTCATAACATCTTAACCCTTTGTTTGATTAGACTAACAAGTAATGGTGTATCCAAGGCCTGATATATATTGTTAATCTGTGCCACAGAGCTACTGTGTTTGTCAAAAACATGAGTAAGACTTACTATTACTATGAACACACAGACACTGTAGTTTATTTTGACTCAGCAGAGCAAATGTGGATTAATCCATCGCTGAAAACAGTCCCCAACAAATGCACAGACGATATATATTTCTCAGCTGTTTGTAAGGATTTATGTCTTCAGAACCAGAACTTGGGGTTGAGTCCCACAGTCTATCGAAGTCTTTACTATTAAGAGGAAGGTAAAAGAAATTAAACCTTCACAAAGTTTCAATAACACACTGTAAAATATTTTGTTAAAACTGAAAAAAAATCCATCATTGAACATTTGTATGTTTCATTGTATTTATTTATTTTTGTTGCGCACTACTCTCAGTAGTATCCTTGCACAGATTGTAAACCAAGTTTGAAAGGATTGAGGAGGACATTAAAATCACTGGGAATGTTTTAACAAAGGTCATTCATATGATGTAATTCTTGATTTGCTTTCAACATATGATATTGAAATGTCCCATGAAAGAATGAAAGTATTACCGCAACACAACCTGTTGTCAAATTAATATATTCTACAGTGGCCCTGAGAGCTCAATGCACTGCACCTTAAGAAAACACATGCAAATACACAAATGTGCTGCAAATTCAGGAAACATCATCAATTTGACAACACATGCGCTGCAGATACACACAACACAGCGGAAGTGTTTCCAGGGGACACAAATAAGTGATGAACCTGGCTGGGACTTGTTGTTCATTGCCTAATTGTGACTTTAAAAGTGTAAAATGATAAAAGCGTTGAATAACAACCAGCCGGGTTCATCACTTTTTTCTTTTTAAGATATTCGTTGCCTTGATTCCAATAGTGAGAGAGAGAGTGAGAGAGAGACAGGAAAGTCAGTGAGAGAGATGTATGGTACAGCTTTTGTTCTGCATTCTTTCTCCACCAAAGAACTGATGAAGAATTAAACCAGAAATACTAGAGAAAAAATGTTTTATTCCACTGCATCAGATTCATTTAGTCCATTTGGTCCTGATGATAAAGCCTCAGGTTCTCATCACCGCTGTATTTGGATGTTTTCCCTTGCAATGGACTGAGGGGAAAAACCTCCCTGCATGGCGTATCCATCCCTGGCAGTCCTCTGCACCAATTGCCAGGCAACCGGCATTCATTGCCTCCAGGAGGGACATCTGATCATATGGCTGGTGATCATATACCTTCCATCTCCAAGCAGAGAGGAATTCCTCACCTGGGTTCAGAAAAGGAGAATATGCAGGGCACACAGTCATGGCAGCTGTCAGCAAGACTCTCTTTTCAGGTGGAACCAGTCTTTCATTCAGTGGATCAAAGAATGTGATGGTGTATTGTATGGGCATATAGCTGGTATGTGACAAAGGACACCATCATTGGAGATGGCAGCACACATGGTGATGTTAGCGTCCCTCTGACCTGTAACTGTAACAGTGATGTTCCTTTCATGTCTCTTCACTTTAGAGAGCTTGAAGCAGCTTCCTCCACATTAATGTGATGTTTCCCTTCAGCTTCAAGCTCCATTATTCTCTGAGGAAAAAGCAAATTAATAAAGTAAATTATTCCAGTTATTCAAGAGCCTTGCCTAGTTCACAATGTCAGAGTTTCTTTGGAATAAAAAGTCTTTGCAGCTGTTTCAATCATTCAGACATGGTTTCTTTGAGGACTCAGTCAATATGAACAAAACTCACTATGTTGATATTTCTAAATGCTCCCTGATCTGCAAGTACGCTGCCTGGATTTCATTCAGCCTGATCGCATTGTTTGCCACAACCATATCTACGACAGCAGCCTGATCTGCCAGCAAGGCAGTACAGTAAAGCTGAAATACACAGTAACATTGTGACTTTCTCATTCTGAAAAATTCTGACAATAGATGCTATGGGGAAATGGGGTGGACCTTTTGTCCAGCCTCTCTAAAGAACAAGCCATGATTGATGTCATGCTTAGAATGGCCAGATTATTATCTGGATCCGCACCAAATTGTACAAGCTCATAGAGCTCCAAACCATAAATATGTCTGGTTTTTGCTTCAATATCCATGAATTATTTTCTGAGAAATTGAGTAAACTGTCCAAAAATGCCCCATCTTGCAGTGTTAAGGAAATTGATTTTTAGAAATTCTTGGATCTGCACCAAAATTTAATTCTTTGATTCTTCTCAGGCCCATCCCCCATCCCTCCACTAAGTATGCTACAAATTGTTACAGTACCTTTTTCATAATCCTGCTGACAAACAAACAAAAATCAAAACTATAACCTCCTTGGTGTAGGTAAATAATTGTTGCCTATATTTCATTTGAAAGTCAAGGACTTCGCAGCTTTTCTCCTCTTCTTGTCATTCCGTGTTTTTGGCCCCTTTGGTTCATGCTTGCAGATAGCAATACAAAGGTCGCATCTTTTATAGATGAATGAGGACTGATTGCTGAGTGAAGAGTTTCACACAGGTGCATTAGAGATTCATAATTACACAGTCATTTCTCTCAGCTGTGAATAGATGTTTTCCTTAGTTCTGCCATCCTATAGAGTTTTGGATCTCTCTATTATATGTTCACTGTTTTGAAAATGGATGTAAAAATGTGTGAAACCAAGGAAAACATGTTAATACATTTGTAAGAGAATACTTCTGTGCTGAGAAAGTGATAATGAAGATCAAGAGGATCAAAGTTTCATTTAGTGCGTCTTTGCAGTCGAGAAAAACAAATTTTTAAAGTGTTAATTAGGATGTTTTTTTTAATTACATGCAAAAACTTTGAGTTCTCCACGTGTTCTAATGCTACCATTAGAACTTGTAAAAACATAAATCCGTATATATACTGTATATATAATCATAGCATCAAGTGTGGCATTGCTTGTATACAGCCGTTCTACGAGCACCATATTAGTGAACAGTAGCTAATAAGCAACAACAGACTATGATTTGTTTGTTTATATCATCATTTATTTTGCTACGTCAACACAAATAGCTTCGCAACTAGACTGGTACTGGAGGTGTGCGCTGAAGTATCCGGGTTTCTGTCCTTCCCTTTCATCATTTAATTCATTCAGTTCAATTTCCAATTAATTAATCAATTTAATAATGAAATATACAATTAAGTTTGGCCAACCTACACACTGTTCTTTAAGTTGCAAAGGCAAAAGTAGTCATCATGCCGAATGTCTCCTTTCAGAGCTTTACATCACCAGTAGCCTATTAATGGAAAAAATTTTGACCTGCTATGGAAGGATGACACATGTGTCGCTAATAACACTAATGAGGCCTCTGTTCTATTTAAGCCCTGGCACTGTGACAGTGTGTACCGCACCTAGATCCTGAAACTGAAGCAGCCAAATGAAATTGATCATTCATTTTATTACATACACCTGTGCTTTGTGTAGTGTAACCAGTCAACTTAAGCACTTTTGTTAAAAGTCACTCGTTTTGTGACATTTTCACTCAGAATGTCAGATATCATAAAGTCAAATTTTGAGCATATCTTTGAAAAGATATGCTCCGCTCGCTATCTGTTTTCTTTTCTTCGTTAGGAAATGTTAGGTCCATCCAACGTAAAAGCCACACACAGAAAAATCAACACTGTTAAACTGTCCTGCACTGTTGTTTGCATAGCGTGACCTTTGTCATGTCGGTGATACTGAAGGTGATGCTGTTCTAAAACGCAGCTTAGACATGTGGTATTTGACAAGTCAGAGTTAGGATGTTACATTTGAGTTAGACATGTTGACCTTTAATATCAGCTTCCTCTTTGGGTTGTTCAGTTATTAAACACTGGAGCACAAACTCAGATCAGTGCCGTCTCAGATATCAGCTGATTGTTTCTGAGACTGCACATCATTTGGAAAGGCACACACCTGTCTATACAACGTGTCACAGCTGACGGTGCATGTCAGAGCAAAAACAAAGCCATGAGGTGGAAGAAACCTGCCTGCAGAGCACAGAGACAGGAGTGTCAAGGCACGGGTCTGGCAAAAGCTACAAAAACTTTCTGCTGCATTGAAGGTTCACAAGAGTATAGCGGCCTCCAGAATTATTACATCGCAGAAAGTTTGGAACAACCAGGACTCTTCCTAGAGCAAAACTGAGCAATTGATAAATCTCAAGACCAATGAAGTCAGACAGTTCTGCACCTTGCTGTACAACTTTTTACGTTACAGTACACTGTACACTGAATATTCAGTATATATTAGAGATGCCAAAATGGTCGAATCTTTAATCTCTATTTATTCTATTTTATTCTGTTTTATATAGCTGTAGCGACGTAGGAACCACAAGAACTGTGACTGTTCACTTGTGTTTTTCTGATGACAGGGGAGACTGTTGAGAGTGAGGACAACATGGAGGTAGTTGAAGAGAGTCTTCTCCTCTTCAGTAACACACATTTAGCAAAAGCATCACACTGCAGACCTCCTGTTCACAGTAATCACTGCTCTGTGTGAATGTAGACGCAGCGACCGAACACGAGAACTCGAAATAGAGTTATAAGTTACCTGGACGTAACTTTAGTTCTATGAGTATATGTGTAATCCATCTTAAGTTCCAATCAAGTACAGTGCTTACTATATTTTGATCAGAAACCACTAAGTACAGTTTGTGGTAATCTGATAAACCATTTCGAAAAAATGCAACATGTGAGCACACAATAAACAAAAATATTAAAGGTGATAGAAATAGATTTTGACTCAGGGCCTCTGTGTGAGACAGTTCCGCTACATCATGCAATGAGAGAGCGCTGCAGGGATTATTTTATTTTTGTAGGCTAACCCGGAAGTGAGCATCACCCTGGTTCCCTCAACAAAAAGCCAATGGGATTTTTACATTGGCTTTTTGATTATTGCAAAAAAAAAAGAAGCTCTGTGACAAACAAAAGTTTATGATACTTACAAGTTGTGTTCAGCAGGAAGATTTTCACAAATGAATATCACCTAAATACAATCGCCAGCAGCCAACTACACCGCGGTCACATGACTTCAGCGTTACCACCACTGAGTTTCCAACTTGTTATTAGGCTTAGCATGCTCACCTCTTCAATAACGGTTCATTTCTTTGCAGATTTTATACTTAAAACTTTGTCCTGATGAACAAGCCTTAATGATGCTTAAAGCACTTGGGCTTATATTAGGCACTGCTGCTGCAGTAAGTCCTGATTAATGACTGACTGCTCACTTAATCAGTGCATCATTATTTAATCATGTGTGTTTAGCTTATCTCTGTATTGAGAAGGCTGAGCCCTTGTTATGGTTTCATCAAGCACTGATTAACTTTGTATGCCACCACACTCTTACTTAGGTAGAAAAAACAAGTGAAGTATCTGAATGCTAAGTTAGTGTTAACTGATTCCTATCTGTTCATGCAGATGTGCAGTCTCACTGTCTCTAATGACTGCTTTAAATAATGAAATTTGAATATGTAACACCATGTCTAAACACACCCTGGGAGTTCAGATAAATAGAGAAGATTGGCAATGCCACATTTCATAAAATTATTTCTTCAACAGAACAATTATGAGGTAAAAACAAGCGACAAATGCATCAGAAAAACATTATTTTATATTTTATGTAATTCAGTACATTTGGAAACATTCAGGAGTTTTTCAAACGTAGCTGTTTTAGGAACCTCAGGCTTCATTTTATTATTTCTCAATCTTCGTTGAATCTCAGGTGAGAGAGAGAGAGAGAGAGAGAGAGAGAGAGAGAGAGAGAGAGAGAGCGATGGGTGGGGGGTGCATTAGTCTCAGTCCAGCAGCTCCTGTATCAGAAGTTGCAGCAATGGGAAATGGACGGGATGAGATTTTAATGTGCTCACCTCAACCGACTGTGTGTGTGCGGACAGTCTGCGTCTGATATGGGTTCGGACTGCGAAAGTTACTACAGCCAAGAAAACGTGTACGTGCTGGGCTTCACGTGTCCGAGAGCAGAAAATGACACTGCCGCACTTTTCTGCTGCGGGTTCAGTGACTTGAAGTACTGTTGTGATGACCCCAACAGCTTCTTCCCCTACGAATATGGATACATGTGGTGGTTAAGGTAAGGAGCGGCTAATAAAAGCAGTGAAATTAACGTGTTGCACAGATTTTTTTTTAATGCCAACCATTGGTGTCAGAGATGTGTGGTGGAGAGTGAAGGCTCCTCGCAACTTCTCATTATGCAGAATAAAATCTCCAGAGCGCGATGTGCAACAGCAGGCATGATTTCAGATAGACAGATGTTCAGCTCAAAACTGGAGATCACATTCAGTAGGTCTACTTTTTAGCAATAGGACCTGTAAGGTTAAAATAAAAATATATACGTATGACCTGAGTAGCACGCAATTTACTGTTTATGTCAGTGGTTAATGGCGTTTTTGCAGCGTGTCCCTGTTTGGGTCTAATCAGGCTACATGTCAGTCATAGCCCAGAAACTGGAGTTTAATTAGGGAGACTTTTGATTTAGAACATTCAGACAAATCTTGAATCAATATGTGAGAGGATTCAGAGAGGAATTTTATGTTGTATTTCATGCTTTAACAGTAGCATTGTCAAATGTGCAGGTGGAAATTATTAAGATTTTCCACAAACATACAAACAAATAAAGAATGAGAATGGCACCAGAAATGATAGCAGAAATAGTGTATTTTACAAAGGCATCAACAATTAAAAAACCTGTATGTATTTTTGAGTAATTACATCAAGGCCAATAACCAATTTGCCTCAAAATTGAGTGTTGGCTCTGATCTGGTCTGGCTCAACTCTGGAAAAGCTTTGGCTGTTAATGAAAAAAGCTTGGATTTGGGCTCTTTATGTGCCCTTCTCAAAGGCACCTCAACCTCAGTGGTATGGCCACTCTTGCTGGAGCATGAATCTACATGAATGCTCCTGGAGCAATTGAAAGTCACTTTGCCCTATATTTTATATAATAATTCAGTTTCTCTACATGCATCAACCTCCATTTATTTGCTGCCTTATTTTTTTTTAATTTCAATATTTGACTTTCCTCACTTTCCCTTTAGCTGTATATGTCATCCATATTGTTGTGTTTCTATATCTCCATGTTTGAGGCAGCGTATGCCTGGTGTTTTTGCATCTTTTTTTCTTTTATTATGTGTAATAAGAATCCCACTGAAACACACTCTTCAGGTTTGAATGCAGAACATGTCACTCATGCTGCTGCAGATTTGAAGCACACCAGAAACAAAGGATGGTAAACATATTTTTAACATCTCATCCTTTGAGAGTACAGGAAGTATCAGTGTGTGGGTGCTCTTTAATTAGGAGTGAAATATCAGGGAATCTGATTTTAAACCATTTTCTTTTTTCTCTTTCAACAAAAGGACAAGAACACACAAACAACAAACCATACGTGTGAATCAGAGAGTTTAAAAAAAAAGCTCCTTTACTTAATATTACGCAATATGCAATACATTCTTTCCATCTAAATATTCCAGACTAGGTTTATTTCCACTTACCAATTATTAGTTTAATCAGATTAACAGTAAACACATATCAGCATACTGTAATATTTGAATATTTGAATACATTGAAAAATTACCTTGCGAATCTACTTCTGCACACAGTAAAAACAGCAGAAATCGTTTACAGTATATATATTCTGTTAATTTAGTACAGAATTGCCTTACACAAGCTTTAACATTAATCTTTTTCCAATTCAAAGAAATAAAATAGTTTGCAGAACTACTACAAAAAGCAGATATTGTCTATCCTCTGAGTCTCACTAAACTTGCTATTTTCCCCACTGGACTGCAAACTGATTGTTGCTGTCTTGGTCTTTATACGGTGTCCATGATGGTTGAAGCGGCCGCAAACAGTATATCAGCTGGTTAATTTCTTTCAAGTTCGTCTGTTTTGTCGTCTCGTATTTGATATTTCAGATGGCTTCTTTGGAGGGGTGACTTACTTGATTTTTGGTATCACCATTACTATTTCCTTGAGGATTTCCCATCTCTGCTGGATACTTGCTGTTATATCTGCTGCTTTCTCATTGTTGTGATCTTAGTGGATTCTTCAGTTCCAGTTCTGTTATTCTTGTTTTGAGTTTTTTGTCTCAGGCATTAAGGATGCATAAAAACTTACTCACAACTTGTTCCATCCATGTTTAAACTATTCAAACTATTTTGATTTGATAAGGTAATTGGGCATAGGCGTGGTACGGCTCTATAGCTCCCAGAATTACTTTTGGCATGGTTAGCAGGTGCTAGGGGTACTTACAAACTCAGAAGTGGTGAAACTTGATATCTGATATTTAATTAACTTGATATTTTGCTATTTTAGCTAGCCTCGCTCGTCCACAGATTGTTTTGTACATACACAAACCAAGACGTAAAGCTATTGCTGTTTTATGATAAGCTAGGATATTTCTCAATTTGCACTGAAGAACAAGATTTTCTACAAAAATTTCAACAAAAAAAAAAAAGACCAATAGTCATTATGGACCACAACATCCAGGTTTACAATTAGTTTAAATTTTCCTTTTTAAAAAAAATAGATAAATAAAAATAAATAAATAAAGGAAACACATTTATAAACTTTAAACAATACCAACATTTCAAACTGATGCAGATGGATGCATCATCTGCTCTATTTCCTTTCTATTGAATAGTATTCTGAGAGGATATGTAAGGTGATGCTCCCTCTGCATCTTTTTTCTGTGTCTTCTAGTCTTGGAGCTCTGGTGGGTCTCTCTGTAGCAGCTGTGGTTCTTCTTGCCTTCATCATCACTGTGTGTGTCCTCTGCTACCTCTTCATCACCACCAAACCCAAAGGTCTGGACAATGGGCTGCCGCTCCGAGCACCAGGTACTGACTACATCTAATTCTGTTAACACATCAATAAAATACACTGAATTATTTAGGAGATACCGTGTGACATAAACTGTCTGACCCCAAGATTGTGAATGAAAGAACCTTACTAGACTTTACTCTGATTTGTGAGTTTGTTATTTTCTTATCTTAAAACTGCTCATATATTGAACACTCTTCACATGGTTGATGATCCATCTTTTTTGTGCCTATTCATTTATTTTGACAATAATGACAAAACTATTGAACTATTGGGACTGCCATATAAGTGCAGTGCGACTAGTGTGGCAGGCAAGCTAGGCGCGCTGATCTCTGGTGTCATAGACTGGTCCTAGGAACGTGTAATGTCACCTCTGTGGCGAGGAAGGAGCAGGAGTTGGTGTGGGAGGTGGAGCAGTACCAACTAGATATAGTCGGACTCACATCCATGCACAGTTCTGGATGCTCTGGACTCTCTCCATTGCATTGCTGTTTTGGTTTCCACAACTCCTGAGGGAAATATCTGGCTCATCTGCAGCTAAATGATCCACTATGTGCACCAGCTAGATGCTAACCGTGTCGGTCTGATTTTTGCTGCTGGGCATTTCAAGCTATTTGGCTGAAAACAGCTAGTGGCTGTGTCTGGACACGATGTTGGAGAGAGTGGTGAGGGTGACCAAAATATTAAAGCTGGGGGCTTGAAACCCAAAACAATAAGCTGAAATATGCTGTAATGCTACGTAAAGCTGAGGGGAAGTCACGTGATAGTTCTACATGGGAGTGTCAGAAGTGACACCTTTCTTTTGATCGATTGTTTAAGTCATGCTTTCAAAAAAACGATCTGGCATTTAACATCTTTAAAAAAAAACATTACATCTGATGGTGTTCTTGCTTTGTTGTGTATCAGGTTCTTTACTCACAAGTTTCTAAGTGGATTTTCTGCCTTACAGGTTCTACACCAAGTCCACAGGGACCAGAGCACAGTCATGCCAGCGCTCTTGCTGGTCCTCAAGGTTTCAGGAAACACTTCCTGAGGGGGAAGCTGGACTGTGACAACCAGCCCCCAGATCCTGACCGACTTTTCCAGCGTTGCTTCATGGCTACTGTGACGTCTATTGACGTCGAGGGTCCAGCGTAGACATGGGGACTATTCGACTTTTTGACCAGTTACTTTTACTTTGATTCCTTTAAGCTGGCTGCCTACCTGTTTTCTGCGATACTATCCTTCTTCTTCAGAAGGCTACAGGTTGGGCTGAATGTAGAATTCCACATCATCGGACCAATCCTAAGAGGAACTGTCATTGTTTCAAAGTTCAAATGTATTAATTGAGAAAAGTTATAAAGTTATACTTTAATGAGTCTTGTATACTGTTTGTTTCTAAATGTGCTTTTGTAACGTGTCTTTTGCAGAGAGTCAGAACAACACAAAACTCTCATTGAAAACTGTTGGATTTTGGTTTGATTGCTCCCACTGTTTTGTTGCCTTATTACAGGCAGCTTGAAGGAAAGTCAACAAAACATTTAAAGACTGTGATTGACAATCAAATATTTTCATGGTGGTATGTCTGCAGTAACGGGTCTTTGGAAAATGATGTTGGCCTCGGTCCAAAATATAGAGTACTGAATACAGATCATTTAAATAAATGGTTTTAATTGGGTTTGAATAGATGAGAAGGGCTGAGTTGTGATACATTTTTTAGAGCCCATTTCCATGCAATTTCCCAAAAGTTTTAGAATGAGAAATTACTTTACTATATTGAATGATGAGTAATGATTGACATCATAGACTCAGAAACCTGAAAAACAAAGAAAAAAAAACATTGTGGCCTGAAGAGCTGTGTCTAAATTTGTGAGGGCATTGAGCTTGCCCACATCCTGATGACCACAAACTCACTTTTTAGATGAAGAACAAATAACAGAAAATGTATGTTATAAATTAGGATCATTTAGGACTTTGACGAAAGGTGTGGGTGTTTCACTACTGAATGCATTATGCAAATTGAAGGCTCAAGCGTCTTTGGAGCTCGACCTGTACTAAAGTCAAGATATCATATCTCTGTCTCATTTCAGATGCCCACTGGAAGTCTTTCCAAAGTAGAGCATCTTCATGCAGCCTGTTCTACAGCAGCCATATTTACAACATAGTTCAGAGTTGTTTTGCCAATATTTTTAGCCTAGAGATTGCAGCATCTGTCAGTCTGTCAGTCTACCAATTTTGAAAGATTTTTACAAAATTTTGTTCAGTCAAGGTCTCCAGAGTGTGAAATTCTTCTGAATGGAAGGAAGGGGTTCACCAGGAGATTCAGATTCAGATGTCTTTGGCAGAAGTATGTATTGAAAGCTTGTTGCATCAAGGAGAAAAGTAGTGCCGGAGTAGTGCCACACCAGTTCCTGAAGAAATCCTCTCTAACAGGGTGTATAAAACTCACAGCAACACATGGTTACATCTCACATTTTTTTGTACCATTTCCAAATAATGCTAGTCTGTGTGAAGACTCTAAACCTGAACATAGTCACCTGTCTTACCTATCTACTGTTACATGTGTCTTGCCTTTTGTTGTACTTCTAGGTCATCCTTGTCTGGAACTGGATTTGGGCAGTTCTCTCTTAATTATGCTTTTCCCTGTATCCTTATCTATAAGATTTTGATCGTCGTGGTTACTGATGTTAGGAATGGGGTCCTCTGGACACTATCACACAGAGGATGAATCCTTCTGACTTGATGGAATGCCATGAGACTTGGTACACATCCTTTTGGTGTGAATTGTTGTCTTTCACCATCATGTGACCTCATGATGGTGAAATCTTTAAAGATTTGTCCCAAAACTTTGGTTTATGACCAGATACCTGCACAAAGTAATCATGCTCCAATCAGCCCCAGCTCTCTTCTTTGTGTGACATAAATTGACTGCACAGTCAAGTATTTAATTCATGTCAGCTGGCTAGCATTTTATACACACACACAGAAGCTGACAGGAAGCTTACCCAGTTAAAATAAGCTGCATTTAAAGATAATTGAGCAGAAAACAAGAGCAGCGCATGCTGGCAACAGGCTGTCTCTGACACCATGAATGGAGCCACAATGTGACACAGCTGCTTTTAAGAGCATTTAATCAAGAAACTTTTTATGGTCACATTTGTCTTTGAAATGGAGCTATAAAAGTCATTGTGTTTCATCTAATGTGGACATATAAAGTTCAGGAACCACTGGCATGAGAATAGGTGGATTAATGTTGTTGACTTGTTGATTTCCCTGTGTTCAACCAAAAATGAGATAAACCATGTCACATATGCATACATCAATTCTGTACTTTGTGAAAAATGAAGAGCGGTGACAGTCTGGATACATCTCAGCTGTCAGTCTGACATTCTTGTCCTGTAACAGTTTGTTTTGATAGCCTCATGTTGTAGCTAAAAAAAATCTCATGTGTGCCATGACCTCTCAGCTCATTTTAGCAATATTCATGTATCTGTTCATAAACTTGTACTTAGAGCAAAATATTTGTCAGCTCAAGTGCCTCTTACCTTAATGTGTATTTTCCAAAGTTACTAAAGTTATGACTACATGTTTGTGTGTTCTCTCTTCCTTTGATGCTTAGCTTTACTTTTATCTTGCTGTATCTTGAGAAATGTCTTTGAATTTTATTTTCCTCTTACCTTACGTAATGCATTTTTTATGAGTTCCAAGCACCAAAGCTGCCGTTGGAGCTGTGCAGGTGATTTATTCTCTGTTTGCTGGATGTTTTCAGTCAGTTCAATCAGAAAGACATCCAACGAGTCACATAGATTTATTCCCTTGACATCAGATCATTTATGCCACGTCACTTAACCCTAACTTACTAACCACTTCAAGCAAGTACGTCACAGAGGAGAAAAATATCTTGAAGATGCAAGTCATACCTGCATCCTACTACACTTCACTCCCTAGTTTTGGTGTAGCACCCTCAAATTCCCAAATTTCCTCCAAGCAAATTCTTCAAGCTCACAATTTACTGAAGTTTCAAACTGAATGAACAAATTTTAAGCTTTAAGACATGAATGAATGTTAATTTTAAGATGTTATCCAAGGTCTCTTATTTATTATCTTTTTCAAGCAGCAGCTCAGGTCTGTGGGCTTTGATCTGGAAGTTACTGCTGTAGGTTAGCTTTAGCTAAAATAACCAAATTCATATGTTAAGGGTATGACTGTGGTGTCCTTGCTGATACTAAAATGAAATTTAGCAGGATTTTGTTTATAATTGTAGAGGCAGCACGTTGATATAAGGATACACAAGGGCACAAGAAAATATCATAATAACATACAGTACATTGAATAATACAGGAACTATGACAAGGCCAAGGTGACGAATGTTAAGTGAATTGCCTGGATGACTGAAGTTCTGGGAGAGAAGTGCAAACAGTACTGACATTTTCCTTCACATTGTTGACAGCATAGTACATATAAAATAAGATGATTGTTATTACACATAGGTGTAGACTCAGATACTCACTTTGTGAACCACCTGAGTCTGCAGGATGAAAACAGCATTAGGTGATTCTGAATGCCTCAAACCAGAAGAATGTTTGACTTAAACGCAGTGGCACAGTCAGCGACCACGGGAAAAATGGAAAACAGAAACGAAGAACTGGACTTAAGCATGTCTCTGCAGCTGGCTGCAGGTTATTACTAAGGAAACTAAAAAGTTCTGATATTCACCTCAACATATCATTCTCAGATTTATTTTTATAACACCTTAAAATAACTGCTGTAAAACATGGTTATCACAGAGAAGCAGCTGATTTCTGTCTTTGCCCTGAGGTGTAATTTTGTGTCAACAGAATGCAGAACTGACTAGGACCCATGGTGCAAGTGTTTCAAAGTAATGTCAGTGTCATAAACAGCCCACATAAGAATATGACCAATAAAAAGATAAATAATAGATAACTGTTGTTTCTGAAAATATCATCTATGTTCAAGAAGAAGAAGAAGAAGAAGAAGGCTCTTCTATAGAGAACTTCCTTGGAGATGCGTTAGGGGGAATGTATAGTCATCTAATCAAGTATCTCAAAGAAACACGATTGATAGAGAAATTTTACTTTATTTTTTTGTCGTTTTTTTCCTGCCAATCTAATGTTCCACACCCCAATCCGCTAGGTGGCGCTGATGCATTTGCAAGTTGGTTGTCAACCGCCAATCAAAATTAAAAAAAAAAAAAAAAAAAAAAAAAAAAGGAAGAAGAAGAAGAAGAAGAAGAAGAAGCAGCAGAATAATAAGAAGAAGAAGAAGAAGAAGGAGGAAGCTCCTCCATGGAAACAAGGGACGCCAGAGTAGTTGCTATCTACTAAGAAGGAAGTATATAGGTAGAGGCTGGTACACCACTTTACGTTAAACTATAGAGGGTCATGAAGCGTCTCCAAAAGAATATATTACTGACTTTTTATTCAAGTACACTATGTGTAGTTAGCCACTAGCTAGCTAACATGAACGAAGGATGAAACCTTAACAAACTTGGCTGGCTCCTCTTACGTATACGTAAACAATGTATTAGTTGACGCTTAGCCAAACAGCCTTCGGGAAGAGCGTCAGTTTGAAGATGTGGAAACGAGGAGGTCGAAGCTCTGCTCTGGACCGAGCTCAGGCTCTGCTCGTCGCGAAGAAGAACAGCAGAGGAGACGCTGAGTCCACACAAGGGGCACATACAGTGAGTCTTTAACACGATTCATTAACTGTACCATTTAACACTAGGCTAACTCTAGGTTACAGTGCTGGGAGAAGCACTCAGATGGTTTTGCAAAGTAGCAAAAACGTATTGTTGAGGTCCTTAATCAATCGCATAAAACGGTTAAAGGTCCTGTATTCAAAATAAAACTTCAGTAAAAATGCAAAAGTATTTTCACCTATATGTACTTAAGTATAAAAACTAACAGTACTATCCAGAATAAACCCTGCATTTGAATGTTTCAGCAGATAGATGTTGTTTTAACTGTTTATTTTTTATTGGTATGCTTAATCTGTAACATTTTATAAGCTATGTTTTGTTGGTAAAATCTGAATTCACAAAGTTACTAATGGCTGTCAGTGTCTGCTGTTAGTAGAAGAACAATATAATGTAGCACATAGTGGAAAGTAAATGTCATATACAGTACATCAAAGCACTACTTGATTGAATGTAATTATGTTGTTTTCCAACATTGGCAAGTAGAGCAAACTCTTAGGGTTTCTTTAAAACCAGAAACTTGTATTGTCACTCCTCTCCTTCTCCTTAGGGTGCTGTGGGTGGGTCTCTGAAAACCAGATCTGCTCCCCCAAATACCCAGACTGTACACTCGGATCTGAGCGACCTGTCCTCGGTCAGTTCAGCTCCTGAGAATGGAGCTGACTCTGTGCTCTCTGTTGCTCCTGTTATGAGTCAGGGAGGAGAGGGGGGTTCTATCAAGGTAAACAACTTTAGAAATTATTGTAGCCAACCTGATGCTGTGTCGCTCAGAACATCAGAGCATCACAGTGGCTCTTCTTGTTGTCTTCTGGCAGGACCTCAGACTTCAGAGCTCTCCGGGAGGTGGCGGAAGCAGATTCTTGAAGAAGGCTCCACCACCTGGACCCAACTGCAGCCAGTCACCTGTCAGCAGGAGCCAAATGCAGCATAATCCTGAACCAGGGTACAGTTCTGTAGATGTAAAAGAAACAGAATTATTAATGACTATGAGTGGAAATAATGAATATTTTCTCAAGCAAAAATAATTTCAGTGTGGAAATTTTTTTCTCTTTATGCGTCCCTCTCACTCCATCTGGTCAGATATGTGTCATCTTCCCGGCTTGGCTCCCAGGCTGCTGCTATGAGTAGACTGGCTCAAATTGAGAGCCGTATCCGGAGCCGTCATCAGGCCCAGGAGCAGGCCAGACGGGGAATCTCACCACAACCAGAAGCTTCCAAGTCCCTGGAGGCAATTATGCCAGTCTCAGCACAGACCAACAGTGACCAGAGTCTGACAGGAAAACGTTTCCTCAAGAACAAGGCAACTGTAGATGTTGACAGTACTAACACTGCTGCCTCTGGGTATCCAAAAGGCCCAGATGTTGGTGTCAGGTCCAGGTCCAGAGCTGCTGGTACTTTAGTCCCTTCAGCAGATTTGGAGATAAAGTCACTCAGAGTAATGAGTGGCGTGAGTCTGGAAAGTGATGAGGAGGACATGAGGAAACTGCTTGGAGACTCTTGGGATTCAACAGACGACAGCTTGTTAAGACCAGGGAGACCTTCATCCAAGAGAACAGTGGACAAGGTACTTATAAAATTTGCACCCTGGGCTGTTTTTGTTTAGTTTTCACTCGTTTTATTTACAGTCTTATGTCATAGACAACACGTGTCATAGATAGGCACACTATATATTGTTATTTTCAGGGTATGTTAGGTTAATGTAATCAGTTCACATGTCAGTGGTTGTGTTGCTAGTGTAAATAAAATATGTAAATGTTTTGAGTTTGGCACTTCATGTCCCATCATGCTTCAAGTGACGCAAAGTGTAATGTAGTTATGGAGGCCCAAGTATCCCAATTCCATACTAGATATTAATTGTGAACAGAATGTATTATATGTTCATTTTCACAATACACAAGAAATCAGTGTACTTTACTGTTTTCTACTAACAGGAAATGAAACAGTACATTTGCAGACTTGTCTGTCACTTCAGCTTTTTGATGGCATTATGAGTCAGAATTTTTAAATATTTTTAAAAAAATTTATTGGTTTGGTTTTTTGGGTTTTACCACCATCCACTATTTACAGTACATTGTATTTTAATACTGTGAATTGCTCCTCAATTGCCTTTGTTCAGTGGATTGTGGGGCAAAAATCAAGACTATTTTAGAATGTACCCCAACTTTTTAGATTTGATTTAATTTTGTCATAGTTGCAGGAGAAATCACTCCATATTCAAAAATCTACTCAGTGTTAGTGTATAGTATGGAACTGGGACACAGACAGGGGGTTAGGTGTGATCTGAACCATGTTCCTCTTTTTTTGCATATCTGCACTCACAAACTCAATATTTTTTTTATTTTTCATGGTAATTGTTTACAGTGTATGTATTTATGCACCAATGCTATGCTTTCCTCTGTTACAGATATCGAGCAAAAGCAGTCAGAAGGTTCACTCCACACCTCCTCCAGCTGCTGTTTGTCCTTCGTCACCCTCCAACGAAGCACCATCTCGCTCCCCTGCCTCTCTCTCTCGCCGTAGTTCTCCTTTTCGATTCACTGGCCAGGCTCAGGCCCACTTCAGCCCCTCTGTGCTCTCTCCATCCCCCTCTCCTCCCCGTGTCTCCCCCTCTCCTCCGAGGAGAATGAACTCTCCTCACAGGGCTGGCAGTCCACAGCGTTCCCTCTCCTCTATGTCAGGCCGCAGTGAGGTGCTCTCTCTGGAGGAGCTCTTTCCTGTGGGGCCTGGCTCCGAAGATCCCCACAGTGAGATGAGTTTCGCCTCTTCTGGAGGTGAGAGAAGTTCGTCAGGTTCATCAGGACAGATCAGTTAGTTAAGGAATAGTCAGTGGAACTTAAAATCAGTTTATACCAATTATAGCAGTGTCACAATATTGTTGTTTTAATCACTTGCTGATGTCCAAAAGCTCCCCCTTTTGTTTTGCATACAAGAGAAGTAACATGGTTCTTTTGTTCATCAGTCATTTTTTTCTTCACTCTTATCTCATGCATCCTAGATGGACGACAAGGTACATAAATCTTTCCTCTGCAAAGTATTAACAGAAAGTTGTTTTGCAAGGTATTATAAGTTTATGACAAGCCTTTTTTAATGTTTAGGCATAAATTCCTGTTTTCAGGAATAAATGATGCATGCATTATAATACATTCGGACATGTACTACTTTTAAACATATAGCCATGTTATGTCAATCACTGATACAGCTGCCATCATGATTTTGCCAGTTTTTATTTTTAATTTATATCAAATATGTATTACTAGTAGTCATACACATGGCAGTTGTGTGGATAAATGCTGTTCTTTTATAAAATTCAGTTGTGATCTTATGTTATTGCAGACTTCAAGATAAATGTGATGACATTAGACGATCTTGTCCCTGCTACCTTTGGATTTACAGAGGAAACGCCAAGAAAGGAGGTGGGGAATGACAGAGCAGCGTAATGAAATAAATTGTTAACTAGTTCTTGTTCATGTAATTTTGGAATTTTGACCAAAATTTTGTACTTACGCACTGGACAGACTTAAAAAGATAGCCAGATTAACTTAAAGCTGCACTAAAGAATATAATGAATATTTTTATGTATATAATAATGGTTCCAATAACTATGTGTAATGTGAAAGATAATGGTCAGAGGGATGAACCTACAGAAAACTGTCATCGAAATCACTAGTTTCCCTGAGCTCCAATAAGCATTTGTTAAGACTGTTGTTGTTGATTTAGTATTGAATTGTAGACATTTTGCTTATCTTAATCAAGGGTCTAACGACAGATGTTGCCATATTCTGTAAAGACCCTAAAAGCAAATTTGTGATTTAATGGGCTATATAAATAAATCTGACTTATCTGACTCATATTAATTATAATAAGTTTGAGCTATTTTCCTTTTGATGGGGATCTCTGTGGATTCTCTGAAGGACTGAGATTTTTGCTTTCTTTTTGCTGCATAAACAGAGAGAAGCCAAACACAGCGCCCCCATTCCTGGATCCCTGATCAGACATCAGCAGCCACCAAGACTGAGAGAGGGGGAGAAGGAAGAGGAACAACAGCAAGAGGAGGATGTGCTGGACTACCAAAGTGACTTTGAGAGTGAGAGCAGGACAGAGCCAAATTACAGTGCGAGCCAGGTTTCAGAGCACCTGCAAGGAGATGGAGATGAATTGGATGTAATGTCGGAGATCAGAGAGGAGGCTTCGAATTCAGATGTATCCTGTGAGAGGACAGAAGATGATTACTCGAGCACTTTCTCGGACACAACCTCGCGGACCTTAGATCGCAGTCAAACATCAAAGTCATTCAGCAGAAGCAGGCTCTCCAGATCCTCACTATCACACGGCAGCCTGACTTTAGGTCACAAGTCGAATAGGCGTGATTTAGCCAGAAAGGTTTTAAAAGAGGCAGCAGTACAGACCCAACCTGATACCATGGCAAACACATGGTCAACTGGTAAGTCTGCTATACGTTATATAAATGTAAGATGTATGTAAGATGTAGTACATGCCACATTTTCTTAAGTTAATCATCAAGTTATCAGGATTAGTTTGACAATGACATATTGATAGTAAAGTGCTACAAGTATCATATACAGTAAGTATGACCCAAGGCTTTAACAATGTCTGTCTCTGATCTGTGACTCTCCTCTCTCCAGGTATGGCTTCATTTCAACCTCCACTGGGCATGACCTACATGAATCCCACCCCTGTGGCTGCTCATTCTCTCAGTGCAGAAACAGTAGAAGGTAGGACCCAATTAAACAGAGAATTAAACAGAAAATAAGATGCAACATAAATACACTTAGAAATCCTGAAACCACTCAGAAAATCTCCTTTGATCCAAACAATCCTTTAAATTTGTTCTGTTTATAGTTGAAAATGTTGAATAGTTTTAAACCTGAACCTGAGTTCAGATCTACATCAAAGTAAAAACATGGTAGAGATACACAATAATGCCAATTTTTTGATGGAAGCCATGATTTTTTGAGGAATATCTGGGATTTGTTCATGAAGAATAATGCAAAATCATGAGTCAGATTCATGACCATTTGCATTTATCATGGTGCTGTAGCACCATCTGTTGTTGAAATGCAATTGAACCTTGCAGGGTGACTTCATATCATGCCATCAAGACTTTGGTTACAGTAAAACAGTAAAAAACAAAGGTTATTGTTCTGTGTGCCCCCTTTCTCAGCTCTCAGCAGCTTCAATCCAGCTGTATTTGTACTCAACGATATGCTGAAACAGCAGCTCGCCATGACAAGACGCTTCATCGAGAGCAGTCGACAGCTTCACTCCTGCCTGGTGCAGAGCCTGGAACCACCAAACTACAGATACACCACGCTGGAGGACACCAAGGAGGTAATGCACGCTACTTGAGGATGCACACAATGACATTCTAGTATTCAGTTATGAATAATCCAGATTTACAGATTTTACTAAAAAGTTTTGCTCAGCACAGGAAACTGTGTCATCACTGGTTCAAAGCATCATCGGGTGAATAACTCATTTGTGGAAGAACAATAACATGTCTGTCTCTGCATGATAGGATGATAGGAAGTTTACTGCATAAACAACTTTCCTGCATTCACTGACAGTGATGTAGCTGGTCTCTCATTGTAGTGGAAGATCAGTCAGTGTCATGAGACAGTAGTAAATTGAACTGAAACCAGTCAGGTATTATATTCAAGACTAAAAGGTGGCTTTCTTAAAGCTGTAGTTAACTCACACACGTTCATCATTCTTTCCACAGTACATTCGCAAGCACAGACCTCCAAAACTCACAATGGAGGAAGCCTTAGAAGAGGTGCTGCAGGAGATGAGAGACTGCCACTGTGTGTGACAGTGGATGCACAGTCGAACTGGAATACTGAACTCCCATGTGCATTTGCCATTTCTTCTTGTATGAGTAAATGAGATTTATACATAATGAAATACTATTTTTCTACTATGGAATTATATTTGTTGTCAGTCAGTCACCGTACATACCATGGAGATTTGAATTGATTCTTCTGTAAAGTGCACTCTAAGATCATGAGCCTCTATAATGCAGAAAATCACATCATACATTCAGTTTTTTAATTTGTGCCACTTTAAGTAATGTGATATAGTGACGTTTGAATGTATCAGATTTTTTTAATGGATTCATTGTGTGACATAAAGGCAATAACACACCCACACTTTGCTAGTGAAATAATATTAAGCATCCCTGCTGTCACTTGTACATTCTTAGAAAATCGTGATAAACAATTTTATACCTTCATGACTGACATTCTGTTATGATGCATTGGTTAAAATAGTATTTAAAAAATCTGAAAATGTCCACTCCAAATCTAGAAAACAAACTTAATCTGCATTTCAATACTGTATTTAAATTCAGACTGATGTACATTTATAGTTTGAGTAAAGTTTCTACACTGCACAACACCACATTGTTCCACAGGCCAACATTCATGAAGAGTCAACTGGTCGAATAAAGACACCTCCGGCTGAAGTAACAAAATGTTTATTTAAAAAATAACACATACAGTATGTATACAGTCATACCAGACTTTCCAGTCTTCACCACCAACAGTAACTTGAAATATTCTAATGATACGTGCAGGATTTGACATGATCTAAAGACAAATTCCAATGCCAGGATACAGAAAAATGTACCGGTGATGTTGGGAGGGTAACGTGATGTTGATGGGGTTGTTGAAGGCACAAATTTGGGCTGTAGTGTGACTCATCAGTAGGGGTCATTGAAAGGGTAGTGAGGATGTCCTGCATCCCTGGGAACACGCTTCCCGTCCACCTGTAACACCCAAACCAAAGTTGAAACATTTCCCTCTGCTCTTCAGTAATGAATTTAGGTTCACCTCTACAAACTGGTTTTCAAAGCCAGACTGTTGCTTTTTCAGCAGATGCTCACGTAGCTGCTTGAGTAGGGGTGGATAATATTTTATGCCAAAATATCCTTTACATTGAATTTTGCTCCATTAAACAATTACCAGGATAAAAAGCCTAATAAAGATGATGTAGATCATCACAGACTACAACCTCTATACAATTAAGATCATACTCGGACCTTGGTGGATAATGATGATCAATATTTAATCTGTGATAATCACAGGCTCCTGTATATTAAAAAAATACTAAAAAGTGAAATTATACAAACTGAAATAGACCCCACTTACTTCAATCATTGGTACAATGTAGCGCCAGCCTTTGTTGAGTGCAGTGATGCTTTTTATTTCCTCTGCCTCAAGGGTAAAGTCAAACACCTGACAACAGCAAATGATATCAGCTTATTCTCAATTAAGGAAACCATCCATAAAAATCTTCATGACAGAAATGAATGGCTGTGACTAAAGATTTTATGTCACCTGAATGTTTTCTTTGATGCGTGACTCTGTCACACTCTTGGGGATCGTTACCACTCCTCTCTGTGTCTGCCACCTGCAAATAGAACAAACTTTTTTAAAATTGTACAGTTACTGGAGAGTTGCTTGACCTTACCACTGCATATTTTAGCCCTGTTACTACGAATCAAGTATACCTGACAATGCTGTAAACAGTTTTTTTAAAGCATACAACTAGGTGTCATTTGTTTGTGTGAAGAGTTTAAAAAATCTTGCAACATTACATCAGCCAATATAATCTTTTTAAAAGGAAGTAAGAAAACAGTGCAGAGGTGAGAAGTGTCTGCCCCCAAAGACACTTTTCACCTCTGCACTGGTTCCCTTGACCACAAAAGAGATAAACCAAGTGGTGTGCATGTTGCCTCCTACTCATCAATATTCACTTTTTTACATAAACAAAACAAAAGGAGAAAAAGAAAACCCTAAATATGGTAAATAGAGAATTGAAAAAACCTGTCGATACTTTCTGACAAATAATGTAATGGAGACACTGATTGTAAATTACCTTCAATTTGCAGTTTGTTTTTGTATTTGATTGTGTTTTCTCATTTTTTACTTCTGCAAAGGAGGCTATGTTTTCATCCTGTTTGTGGTTTAATTTTATGTTGCTCGATCAGAGTATCAAGTTAAAAATGCTAAATTAGAACCAAACCTTTTAAAACCGGTAGTATTTGGCTGATGTACACAAACGTAAACTTTAAGTGCTATCGTGATATTTAGTAAAGAGGTTAGGAGGCTTCTTGTGAAAACCTCTGGATTTAAGAATTACTTCAAGAGCTTAAATTTGAAGACTTTTTATAATTAAAAAAAATATAATGTCTTTAGAGTTCAAAATCACTCTGAAAAGTGTATTGGTTGGTAGAAATGTAGAACACCTGCCAGTAACTGCACAGTGAAATCACCTCAGAATAATCTGAGCTGGGGTCTTTTTATATTTCTCTGCGAGGGAGGCAATCGCAGGCTCCTGAAGCAGAACGGGTTCATCTGGATGTTTCCAGGCCCGGTCAGGGGAGCCCAGAGGGCTGTAGGCCGTCATCACCAGGCCCCGGTCCCGACAGTGGGCCAGCAGCTCTACCTGGGACAGGTAGGGGTGGCTCTCTACCTGTCCAAACAAAATACAAGGATACCAGGGTGACTTAAGACTTTACTAAGCTAAATTCTCACCTAAACCATACCTGTACGTCCCTGTACCTGTAGGACAGTTGGTTTGATGCTGGCAACAGACAGGATGTCATCTATCTGTAGACTGTTGAAGTTGGACAGACCGATGGATCGGACGAGACCCTTCCCCACCAGCTTCTCCATGGCAGCCCAGGTCAGCTTGTAGTCTATTTCGTCGTACAGCAAGGTGCCATCCTCCTTTCTGGGGAAAGTAACATCTCCGCGTCTGGTGGATACAAAGAGGGAGCCACATTTAATGGAGAGAATAACCAAGGACAGGCTGAAGTGGAAAACAAGTAAACAAGTTCTCTTTCCCATTTATTTTCTTAAAATATTGCTCCATTGCAAGTTTCACTTTAAGGCCTATATAGTATGAAGATGAATGTAGCGTCAAAACTTTAAAAATTTTTCCCTTTCAAAAATCATTTTTAAAAGCCCAAAGTCTCAAAATAAGAAGTTAATTATGTTTTTTATCTTGGAATAATGACTTAATGACCTTGTTCTCTCAGGATAACAAAGATGGTTTCTCATGACTATGTTGTCATTATCTCGTTATCTTGAGAAAACCAAAAGTGGTTTTCTCAAGATAAAAAGTTCGACTTTGGAGTGGGTTGAGCTCACTGGAAGGCATAGGGCCAGTGGATGAGGTAGAGGTCCAGGTACTCCAGCTTCAGGTCCTTCAGGGTCTTCAGCAGGGCCGGCTCCACGTCTTCTGGGTGATGTCGAGTGTTCCACAGCTTGGATGTGATGAACACGTCCTCTCGCCTCAGCGACTGGTGCACAGACATGTCAGACAATAGAAATAATTAAGTACAAGCTGAAATCTGAAAGACAGAGATGTCAGTATCTGGTATCAATCACCCTCAATGGACATATTACTGTCATTATGTGTTATGGAACAGACACCATTTTTACTGAAATTTTGACCTTCTAATTTGCTGAAGCTGTTTTACCTTGCCAGGGCCTAGAGTCTCTTGTAGGGCTTCTCCAATCTCAACCTCATTGCCATAAATGGCTGCACAGTCAATGTGGCGATACCCAGCCTCCAAGGCCCAAATGACTGCTTGTTTCACCTGTGATGGAGGTCAAATAGCACAACAGTTAAATGAAAACACAGACATTATTTAAAGACATGGCCATCAACTGCTACAGTGTGGAACTTGCTACACCTTATGTTCATTGATTAAATCAATCTTTCACATTCAGTGTTTGAACAGGAGGAAGTATGGTGAAACATAGAAACAAAAACATGAAAGTTTTTTAAGTTTTGTTGGCAAATGAAATTAGGTCTCTGTCAAACCTGTGTATCTGCAGTGGCATTAAATGATATTTCAGCCATGTGGGTGCAGTATAACATGCAACATCAAAATATTGTATAATAAATTGATATGGTAAACATGTTAGTCAGCAACATTAGCTTTAACTTGTCAGTCCACCTGGCAAGGGTAGGTCCAATATTAAGTTATTTTTAGCTCTGTTTTGGTCTCCATCAACTCTTGAAGGGAAATATCTGGCTCTGCTAAATTCTCCACTTTGTTCACCAGTTAGTCACTGACTTTGTCTTTCTCTGCCTTTGTTATTTGGTGCCGAGTGGATGGTGTACAGTGGGATTTTAGAGCTTTATGCTGGAGACAGCTGCCTGCTGTCGTTGGAGACTACATGTTAAGAGCTGTTTGACTAAACCAAAACAGTAAAGCTGTGAGTCATGAAACCATAACTGCACCATAGAGTTAGACTAGAAGAGGTGTCATTCAGTACAAGCAATACATTTCACATTACACAAAGTAATTTGATCTGTTGTTAATATAAAACTGTTGATATGTGCAGCCTTAATGTGTGACATTACGGATATATTTCTGCATTTGGAAGAAGGACAGGGTGGAACTGAACAGGCAGAGATGTTATCTGGTTGTTATTAGGAAATGAATTACACAAAAGAGGAAAATTTATCAAACATATTATTATTAAAAACAAGATAAAAGTGCAGCCTCTACCTTTCCTGGTTCACTCTTCCAAGTTCCCAGTCCAAGCAGGGGCATCTTCCGCCCCGTGTTGAGAACTGCAAAGTCATTCATGCCTCTCAGGATCACCTTAAAAAGGACGAGGAGAGCATCAGTCAGTATGGAAAGCTGCTTGGCTTCCTTGGGTGCTTAAAGTTGCAGTAGCAAGAATTTCATGAGATACACAGGAGATATTCACTGTTCAACAAACTGTAACAGAAATCTATAATAAGCTTCACTTATGTAACAATGCACAGTATGATTTACAACCAACACCTTAAAAAAAACAATACCAGGATTAGATAAAGGTCAAACATTGAAAATGTCCTGTAAAGATACAAAACATGGTCTTGTCCAAAAAGAAGAAGTCACCAGACTTAACTTTTTATTAAAAAATACTGTAAACTCAGAGCACACTATCTGGGATGCTCTAAGAGATTAAGAAATCATAATATTTGGCAACAAGAAGAATCTAGACATCTTGTAATGGGGTCACACTAGCCACAAGGCCCATTGACATGTTGATGTTCAATCCATGAGTACTCAGTAGTCGTTACTGCATAACTATATGAGTACTCAGTACTCACGAGCAGAATAACATTCATTTTCAAACTCAGCCTTCATTTTAATCTCAGCTATACACCTGTAAAGTTTCATGACTGTATCTTGCACACTCGTAACACTATCACAGTGACAATATCTGTCAACAGACAGACGTCTAAATACCTGTCCTCAAAACCACCTCTGTGGTAGTTCCTGCGACACACATACACACTCAAGGTGAAAACAATACCAGCCACATACTATTGCAGCTGGCAAATAAAAAATATTAAATAATTACTCAAACAGCCTTTGACAAATTGCAAAAAATTTTAAGTCATCATGTCCAGACAAGATTTAAGAAAAATAAACGCACGTCTTTATCTCTAGCAGGATGGAAGACAGTTAGATACAAAATGATACGAATGAATGCCAAAGTTATGTGAAGCACCAATAGTTTCTGAAATATCTTCAGGGGGGAAAAAAGATATTTTCCAGATCTTTCCAAAATCCAGGTCTGTCAGCTGATTTCCTGAAAAGTCACGCGCGACAACCACGCCTCAGCGACAGTGACCTCGAGCTCAGCAGCTCTGACAGCTCGAGACGTGAAAACCAGCCAATGGATATATTAATATTAAACATTAGCTAACGTTAGCACGCAAAGGGGTGAGGCAATGGATGCAAAAGACGCAGCAGATGCAAAAGTAATGGCGGACGTTGCAGTTTATTAAGACAAAGGTTAAAATCTGCGACATCACTCGTCTCTCCGTGTAGAAAAAAAAAAACTGCCCGTTAAAAACAAATCACCGCTAGAGCTCCAGCTGAAATAACAGCTAGCTAGCTTTAGCTTCTTCTCGGAAAAAAAAACACACACACTCCCACTTCTATTAACGTTCCTGGCCGTGTTATGTTCACACATACAATGGTCTGGGCTAACCACTGTGAAAGTTATCGACTTACTCACCCTCTTGCCAGCGTCAAAACATAAACGACGGAATATCGGCTTTAGGACCTGACATTTGAATGACTGCATGGTCGGTTCACTTCAGTTCTGAAATTACATAACATTGGCCAGTGGGCAGCGGCTCTGCGCTCAGTTTGAGTCGTAAACTTACTGTTTCAAGATTTTAAAGCCTGAGACCTCAAACAAGGACCTCTTCTTGTAGTCCTCCCAAGCAGGACAAGAATGCAAGAGTGTCGTCTACTGCTTAATGTTCAAAAACACCACCTCATTTTGTTGACATTTCCCTTTCCGGGATGATGAATCCTGTGTTTCCGGTGAGGAAGAGGAGGAGACACTTGCCTCAGCTGAGAAAGTCTCCTTTAGTTTTTAAAGGCTAATCTGGAGTTGCCTTTGCTTCTAATAAAGTTTTCCACTCTTTAAAATAATTCTATGAGATAATGGGAAATTTCAAATATCAAATTTAATATTTGTATTACTGCAGTCTAAGATGAAATCTTTATATTATTGTAATCAAAGGTTAGAGCTTGTATGTTTAGGTATAATGTTTATGAGATGGTTAAGCTTAATGGAGGCACTGTGTTCCAGATGTTTAAAAAAATATACATGAATGCACTGCATTAGAGAGCCTTTGTGAAGCAATTTAGTCTCATACTTAACAATAAAAGCAACCCAAATCTAAAGAAAACAGTCTTCATTCAGATGAGTTGGTTTTGTGGCACAGTATGAAGCTCATTGCAGGGCTTCAGCACCACATATACTTGTCAGCTGGATGGTACCATTAATGCCATTGAAACCGACTGACCAGATCTGTAGTTGGTCAGCAAAGTTGTTTTTCACTCTTTGTTCTCAAAATGGAAGCATCAGTTAATGTTGTGATGTTAATGTGGCTGAATGTCAGAGCACAACATGATAAATGTCTGTCTTCTGCTGCTTCCCACAGAGGCCATAGAGAAGAGGTACATGGAGGAGCCTCAATGGGTAAGACAGAGGCAGGAAACCTCCATGGAGCAATGCAGAAGAATCTCTTGAAATACTCAAAATGATGCTTTAATATCTTTAATATCTTACTTGTTTATTAGAGTTCTGTGTAAGGTATGTTTCCAAAAAGCAAACCTATCAACCATGATAAATGGATTTTATATGTGCCGCAGTTTGTGTTTTCGTACATTCCTGTGGAAGAGAACAAGTGAAAAGACAGGGTTAGAACTCAAGACAACCCTACATTTCATATGTAATTGTCCGAAATGCACAACATTTTCACGTTTTGATGGAAACAAGATTTCATGGGAAAACAAAACAGTGCAGCTGCACTCCCGACCGGCAGGGGGCAGACTGCAGGAAAAGATGGACCGCAAACGTGCAAGGAGGAGAGCAGAAACAGAAGTGAGATTAATATCAACAAACTGAGTTTACAACTCAAGTAAAACTTAACTACATCCGAAACCGATAAATTTTAACACGTTGTTGTGTTCAGTTGAAATGCCGTAAGAAATCCAGTACGTTACGGGGAAGTATGTTAATGCACGTCGTGGAAGTGGTTTGTTTTTTCGCTCAAACTCGGTGGCTAGTTTAGCCATTTGGAGGAGAGCTAAGTTAGCTAACTTTTTTTGTCAGTTGGCTGGCGTGAACTCATTTGGACACCCCCAGCGAGCAAACAGTCGTCTAATATGCTCGGATATTACTACGTGCTTAGTTTTAACAAGGTTGTGGGTGTAGCAGGGTTATCTCTTTGCTGCTGTTGTCTGTTTGCTGCCCGTCCTGGTAGTTTTATGTGGCGCTGACAGAGCCCGGTTCGCTCGCAATGCTCCTGCAGCTGCTCCCACCTGTCAACTAGCTGGTTCCTCTCCTCCTGTCTCCTGTCTCCCTTCTGTCGTTGCCCAATGGCCCACTGCGGCTCCTCCGAGTCGAGCGCAAAGGTACAGGCACCGCGTCCGGATGGCATCATGCCGTCGCAGGGTAGTGTAGACCAGAGCATGAAGCCGGTGCTGTTCGAGATCTTCGGCGAGATATGGACCGTCCAGTCGCGGCTCGGCCAGGGAGTCTCGGCCTCGGTGTACCGGGTCAGCTCAGGCAGAGCCACCACCGCCGCTGTTAAGGAGTTTCAGGCCGACACTCAGGGAGGAGATTACGGGTATCACAAGGAGAGGTCCGTGTTGGAGGACATCCAGGGACATAAAAACATAGGTAACAACATTATTTTACTGTGTGAAAACATGTACAGACAGAGAATGTGCTTAGGCAACCTCCTGGCGCATAACATTAAAGTCAGTCCTCAAAACCAGCGATGAGCTATGCTGACATGAAAATGAAATGTCGTCACTTAGTATGAACCTTTCTATAACAGGAAAGTCCTTTGATAACGGACATAAAGCGTCCATAGTTTCATGGAGTCTAGCACTGAGGTGTCTTGTTCAAATGGAGCAAATGCCAAATTCCACTGGAAAAGCTATCAATTTAGCCGGAACTTGCTTGTCATCAGTGGTATATTAGGCTGTAAGACCAATTATTTATAGTTAAGGTCTGCTTTTTAATTCTGCATGTGATCAGCTATTAAGCAATAACTGATTTCACTGTATGTCAGTCTTTCAAGATAGGGTTATATTTGAGTAGACAGTTCAGCATATGTCTCCATTCAGGAACATAGCATCATGTGATCCTCCTAAACTACAGTATGGTGTCACTGCCATTATTCTGGAGTGAATGCTACTGTCCATTAGAAGGTCGTATTTGCTGTCTTGTTAGCATGAGAGGAATGCACCAGTACATAGCTTGCTGTTTGTAATGACAGATTTATTCTCCTTTCAGTGACATTGTACGGGGTGTTCACCAACCACAGCTGTATGGGTGTTTCGACCCGCTGTCTTCTGCTGGAGCTCTTGGATGTCAGTGTGTCTGAGCTGTTGGTGAGAGGCAGCAGTGGTACCCAGGGTGGTAGGTGAGTAATGTGATTTCTTCTGATATATGACCCTGACTGTGGCGGTTTGCCAGTTCATCAGACTAGCTCCACCATGTACAGATTCCACAAATAGTATTACATTCTGTACACAAGTGCTGAATGTGTTGCATTTGCACACTTGTTTGTGCTGTTTGAATCAGCATTCACTGTCTAAGGTGAACCACAGGCACATGTTTAACGCATGGCCTGAATTTTGGTTGCTAAGATCTTTCGGTCTTGAACTGCAGCTCAACCAAAAGGGCAAGAGGGGAATATATCTGGAGTCTCTGTGCCCATAAATACATCTGGGGAAACATAGGTGATGATATGGGTTTCTAAAGGCCAGTGCTTACTTACCCAGGTCTGTGTTATCCTTTTATCCTTCACTATAGCATCTGCTGCCTCCTCAATACAATAGAGATGAGTGGAACTTTGTTTGTGCTCCTCAAAGAGCAAAAAAAATGACTCAATAGTGATGGTGTAATGAAGCACTGGCATATTTTATCAGTGATAAATTCATTGCTCAAAGCTTCATTCAAAGCTGTGCACATTGCCATCTACTGGTAAAACAAATGTGCTGCAAATAATCTGCACCATCATATCCTGTAACATATAAAGCCACACCATTTGCTTTGATAACAGACCAAGAAGTCAATCATCATACAGTGCGAGGCTCATTTCAGTAATCTTAATAAATTTTAATTATTTAATCAACTTTTTTTGCCCAGTGGCACTTCTGATGCAATAAAAATTGTCACAGGATATTTCTTGTTCCAGTGAAAACTGTTGACAGTGAGTTCTGTGTATATGATTGGTAGTGAACTGACCAGGTTTCCAGAAATTCATCCCAGAATGTTACAGTGTCAGAAAGCATTCAGATACTGTAGACATGGTGCGGTACATGATTAATGTGGTGCTCACAAATGCCAAAAACAAGACCTTGAATAGAAATTGTTTCAAAACTATTGGAAAGATAATATAATGAATAACAGTGGACACAGTCACTGTAAAGTCTTCATATATTTAGGAAAGCTTGAGCTTTTTGTGTAACTTCACAGTATGATATTTTTTTGGCAGACCTCAGCAGGGCCACTCCATGTGGCTTGTTCAGCACTGTGCGAGAGACATCTTGGAGGCTCTCGCCTTCCTTCACAAGGAAGGCTATGTTCATGCCGACCTCAAGCCACGCAACATCCTCTGGAGTGCTGATGACGAGTGCTTCAAGGTCATCGACTTCGGCCTCAGCTTCAAAGAGGGAAACCAGGTGGGTGTGTCTTGAGAATTTGAAAGCCAGTAAAAGAGAAGCTGGGATAACTTGAGTTTTGTATTTCTAACTCCTACTCTTGCTCACCTACTCCAGGATGTCAAGTACATCCAGACAGACGGGTATCGCGCTCCGGAGGCTGAGCTTCAGAACAGTCTTGCTCAGGCCGGGATGGAGGTGGAGGGAGACTCGGGCTGCACAGCCGCTGTGGACCTGTGGAGCCTGGGCATCATCCTGTTGGAGATGTTCTCAGGAATTAAACTCAAAGAAACTGTCCGCTCGCAGGAGTGGAAGGTATGACAAAGCTCAACTCAGGGTAGATTGATGAGATTTAATGGACTCAGAAAGCCTCAGATTGTATAAACATGTGGGCAGAAAGTTGTGCTCTAGCATGGGAGGTTACCTGAGCAAGATCTAACTCTGTTCAAATTCATATAGACTGAATATATAGAGAAGAAGAATCACTTCAAATATTTGATGTATAAAAGATTTTTTTTTAAGGCTTAAGAAAGTAATTATATAAAAAAAAATCTACAAAGCACAAACTATGGAATAAAAATTAATCCCCAAAAATCATATAGTATATATGGGACCAAAATAAAAAATCACTTTTACAAGATTTGGAAGTTTTCAGCAATAAAAAAGTCTAATAATGCAGAAATCTTGTTGCAACACTAAAATAGTATTCTGCAATCTGTTTTCCTCTCCTTTAGGATAACAGTGCTGCCATTGTTGACCATATCTTTGCCAGCAACAGTTTGGTGTGCCCTGCAATCCCTGTCTATCACCTCAGAGACCTTATCAAAAGGTAAACTCAATCTACTATACTACGAGCTGTATTGTATAATGACATAATCTTGCCTGCTGTGTAAAGCAAAGGACTACAGTTTGGTCTGTGTAATGTCTCCAGTTACTGACTGAGCCTCGGTTATTTTGTGCCTGTAGCATGCTTCTCAATGACCCAAAGCAAAGATGCACCGCTGAAACTGCCCTGCTGAGCCCATTCTTCAGTATTCCCTTTGGTATGTGTCAATATTTGTGACATCCACCAAGATTAACGTATTTCTCAGTGTGCCACATTCACTTATGTATGAGTGTGTGTATGTGTGTGTGCGCCAGCTCCTCACATTGAGGACCTGGTTCTGCTGCCCTCTCCTGTTCTGCGTCTGCTCAACCTGATTGATGACAGTCATCTGCACAATGAAGAAGAGTATGAAGGTACAACATCAGTTTTTTCTGTCTTTAAATTATGAATAAATTTGTTCATTTCTGAATTGATATCAAGTTTCTTACAAGTTTATAGAGATTAAAGTAAGTGAGTCATTTTTGATCCAGCAGCTGTGGAAGGTGTTTGTTTTGGAACGTGCTTGCTCTACATGACGTTTGTCTAAAGTAAGTAAAAATGTCTTGTTCTTCTTCCCAGACATCCTGGAGGACATGAAAGAGGAATGCCAGAAGTACGGCTCAGTGGTTTCTCTGCTCATCCCCAAGGAGAACCCAGGGAAAGGACAGGTGAGACTGTTTTTTTAACCAAGATCTAACTAACTAAAAACCAAGGAGCTACAGCGAATCCTTAATACCATTTATTTCGCATGGATTTCATCATAGAAAGCCTCTGTTATGTTTCAGACATGCAGACTTCATTGAGTAGTAGTACACCAAACCATAAGTACAATATTATGCAATAAAATAATTATAAAATAAGGTGTAAGAGATACAGATGATTTTTAGCCAATTCATTCTGTGCAGTTCTGTTTATTGATTTCAGTGGTTCAAGTCCTTCTATTCAACTGCTACAGTTCTTTCTTGTACTCACTTACTCCCCGTGTGCACTGGGTGGAGCTGCATTGCCTTCAAGCTCTGTCAGGGCTTCTTGAGATGATACAAGAAAGAGATAAAGATTCAAGCCAATGTGTGGTAGTAGCCATTAAACTAAGTAAAGCACAGCCACAAATGATCATTTAAATGTGCAAACATATACTCAATATGCTTGTAAAATAGAAAAATATCAGCAGAAAACTCAAAATCAATATGAAATGTTTGTGCTGAAGCACAAACTGCTTGAAAGTGTTCTGTTTCTGAAACACTCTTAGTGAACACTGGAACTGCAACGAAGCCACAGCACAACCAGAGCATGGGCTCACCCACATTCACCCACTAATTCCTCCACGTCCTTTGTGTGTCCACCAGGTGTTTGTAGAGTACGCCAACTCGAGTGACTCCAAAGAGGCCCAGCGGTTGCTGACAGGTCGCACCTTCGATGGGAAATTTGTTGTGGCCACCTTCTACCCTCTCAGCGCTTATAAAAGAGGTTACCTGTATCAAACTGTGCAGTGAAGTCCTGAAGCTCAATTTACACTTCTGCTTTGTTCGCATGAAAATAACACAACTGCGCAGGGCACCATAAAGGAAAAGTCGTTTTCTCTCTTTAAGAATAACCAGACCACACGGAGTTATGAGTGGCCACCCTGCAGTTAAAATTGATTCAGTTATCAAGGAGTGTAGCATAAAGTTCTGCATGTTAGCCATGTGGTTTTCTACTGTTAATCTGTGTTTTCATGCAGAGTGTAAATTGAACTCAGTTGTGAGGGGCGTACAGCATCACTTTATTTCTGCTGCCTCCTGTCTGTGCGCTGCTCTTATCAGTACACATCCATGTAGTGGTTCAAGGTGAACTGCACCTGTTTCCATTAATGACTCTGGACCAGAGATCTGTGGTCTGAGGAAAAGCAGTTCCTGCTCTAGCTTCCATTACACTCTCATTAATTCACGCTTCATTCATGGAAATGACCACGCTGAGAGAATTTGTAATTATGACAAGAAAAATCTTTGGTGTGGGTTAGTTGAGCAAAAGCCTTTATTGACAGTGTAAGGGTTTGAGAATCTGTGCTCTACATTACATCTAAATAGGTGCAACTCTCTAGATCTTAACACTTTATCTCATCAGTTGAGTCAGGGATGTGATTAGAAACATGTAGCGGGATAACATTGATCTCCCAGTAGTAATGACTGAGAGTTTTATGTCTCAAACTTAAAAATCCTGATAGCAAAAAAAAAATCCCTGTCAACTGAAAATGTCCTGTGGTGAAACTAGCATTCTATCCTGTTGTTAAATTAATGATAATAAGAATTATGTTATTGTTGCCTATTTATATTTGTTATGTTTAACATTAGTGGAAACTTGCGTGAATGGAAACGTGCATGAGTGGAAACGGCGTGGTACAAGGGGATATACAGGTATTCTTTTCTGGCTCCTCAGGCATTTTTTCTGGTAGAAATAGTTTTGAGTGACCCTTCCACCAGCTGGTAGATTTCACTCATTTTCTGCCATTATTTGAGTAAGCCAAGGGCTCCCTGTTCCCTGTCCTGTAGCCTTATGCTTTGTCTCCATACTCGGAGAATATTTTTAGCATCAGTTAAGGTACTGATGTCTGAGAGAACATACACTGGGTTTTGTGTTTTGACTGCAACACTGAAAGGGCATATGAACAAGTTTTTGAGAGTGTGCTGAATTTGTCTGGTTCGCGACAACTAATGTATGAATATGATGTAAATCCAAATCCTTTCCCAGTTGGAAAATTAGTCTGTGAACAAAAAGAGCAGTAGTTCCAAGTGTGGTAGAAAAGTGTGTTCTTCTAACTAACTAAAGTCACGTACAGTTTAATTTTACCTCCTAGAGTAATGTAATTTGAATTCCAGCCTAGAGCCAAAGTGTCACGCTGTGTTATCACTGTTCAGTGTCTCAGTGAGACAATAGAAAATGCAGATATATAGTCAACTGTTGCTCTGTTATGCAAGGCCACTGTGTGTAGCGTTTTTTGTAGCATCTATCAAATTACTCTAATGGCACTCTGTGTTTTTCTGATGCCAAAATGTTCAAATCCTACACATGGTGGCTTTAAGGATTGTGAAGGGAGAGTGCAGTAGCTACTCTAGACAGATACAGTGTAATGTTATACAACCTTCACCTGATACTGTAAGGCTCTCAGTTAGTTTGTGCATAAACTCTAGTAAGTTGAAAGGTAGACTCCTAGCCCAACATTGTAGCACTGCTGTCCTGTAGGAATATATTTCACCAAGGTGTTTGAGTACCGAATATACAGGAAGTAATATTGTTTCATGCTTCTGTATTTTCTCAATCAAAAATGTGACAGAAATGTCATAAAATATGCAGTTTTGGAGCCAATACAATTATATAATTTTGTTGTTTTTGTTATATTGGTTATATCAGGGCAGTGACAGAGATTTACTAATGGAGTGCATGATTATGTTGAAGAGCAGTGAATGTCGGCAAGCCTGATATTTTTCCATTGGAATGTACTTTTTGTTGTAGAGCCAGAAATTCTTTCATTCTCTTGGTTCCACTGAGTCCACTGTGATAACACATGTAGTGCTCATCAAGCCCACTCTGTCACACTGAAGCATCAGATGATTTCTACACAAGTGCCCTATGATATTCACAAGCTAGCTAGCTAACTAACCAAAATGCTACTCTAACAACTGGTCGTGCAACACCTAACATAGCTGAAGCCGTTGTAGATGCCTTAGAAAATATTTCTCTTCTGGCAGATGTAGTGCTGCCCACTAGCAAAACCCAGATTGTTATGGATGATAAAAATGGAGCAGAAATCACTTTCATTTTCTTCACAAAGCTGCTCATTGCTAATTTTTCACTGTATTCTTGTTAAAACCAGACTTTGCAACTTTTATTGACTAGCAGTCACTGCAGCTACAAGTAAAAATAATGGCATTATGCTAATGCTGGTATTAGCTAAATGCTACACTAAATGCTAAATTACTGTTTAGCAGTTAGCAGTACAATTCTATTTAACTAAATGCTAATTTGATTGCTAATGCTAAGTAATTGTAACACTCACATAAGTGGAGATGAGTCATGAAGTCAGAAAGCTGATTCAGTAATGTTACTGACATTACTGAATATGTTATATGTTACATGTTACTAACATTAGCCAACATTAGCTATCATAAACTACTGGTTAAAAAAAACCAAGTAAGGCTGTAGCTGCAAAACCTCTAGTGTCTTGAATTGCTATGAATTGGAATGTTTCATGTGTAAGAGGAAGAATGTGTCTGAAAGTTACATAATCTTGCTTTAAAGTCTGGTGTGTGAAGAACTGCACTAATGTTTTAGAGCACAAATATAGAGTCCCGCTCCCGATCTAAATGGGTAATGTGATTTGAGTGTGAGAAAACCTAAATATTCCTGTATAATAAGAAAATGTTGGAAGCTTACAAATCTTCCTCTGTCTTAGACTTATTTCTATTGGCTGGACCGCAACAGTGGGGCCAGCCCTATAAATGCAAATGTCACGGACTGACTGACTGACTGACTGATAGAGTTGAGTGATCAAGTTACATCACTTGTCAGCCGAATGCCATGAGACTGAGTCATAAAGTTACACTATTGGTGGGCCGGCCGAGTGTTGGACTTTCCTCATTGGCCATTGCTCTTTCAAAATGTATTTGCATGAAGAGTTTCTATTAGGGGGGCGTTTATAGTGTTGCCATTTTAGTGCATTTGTCGCTAGATATAGACAGTTTTTTTTTTTTTTTTTTTTAAAAAGCACCCAGCGATAAATCTAGCCACTCAGTGAGTGGCAGAGAGGTGGAGCAGCAGTTTATTACCCAGAAGGAGGCTGTGCAATGTGTGCAAGACAAAATAAGAAAGGTATTCTGTTGCTTCTAACTTTCTCTCTGAGAAAGTAAACATTGATGATTTTGTCAGACGACGTTGTGGTATTTTAGCAGTGCATAGCAGCAGCTTGGAAACAACTTAGAAGTTAATTTGTAGTCTTAATGGGCTTTGTTTCAGTCACTATTTCAAATTTGTTCCGTTGTCTGACAACATAAACAGAAAAACCTGGAACTGAGAACAGCATTATTGGAAATTTTGCTTAAAATACTGTATATTTGAGCACAGGGAGGCTGAGAGAGGGAAACACATAAATGGCTGACACTAGGCTGAATGCAAATACAAAGCAATAATGCCAGTAGGTTACAGTGGTTCCACAACAGTTTTCAGCTACATTCTCAATTTTGCTCATAGACTATACACAGTCCAGACATATACTAGGTTTTGATATATACTAAGTGTTGTTAAATACGATGTTGCTCCTTCCAGTATTAAAAAAGACTGTGACCTTTCTAAATTCTGCAACAAAAAAAAACAACAAACAACATTAGACTCGGAGGAAAAGTTGGAGTATTGTCTCATCTAAAGAACTACAAAAAAATACTTTTTCTACAAACTGTATTTGTAGGTAACTGAAATGTGAATTCCAAAGTTTCTGCTAGAGTCAACCACTGGCCAAAAAAATCTTGATTTGAAACTTGAATCGGACTCCAACCACATGATTATAAAGCACTTTTAAATGATCAGCCTGTGGTACGAAAGATGGTCAGTGTTGTCACCTGTAACCAGTGGCCCTCAAATAGCAACACCAGGCTAAAATCCAATGAACAAATTTTCTTCCAGAAGTTTCCATCACTTGTCCCATAGTTTGTCAGGGACCTGGTTCAGAAAATGAATCATTAATAATGTCAAGATATTCCATAAAAATATTCTGCTGGTCCCTCAGACAAACATATGTAAACCACTTGGTCACTGGGACACCCTTCTCATCGCCCATGTTGGGTTCACTTTAAAGTGAGAGAGCCATATCTTTGTAAAAGTTTCCAAGACAATTTCTAAGATGATGGCCTGCAACATAGAACAACAAAATTGTGGCTCGGGCAACAAGTGACAAATAATTACATGACAAAATGACACAAATAACTCCAATGGAATTGTCTTATCTTTGATATTAAGGGTTTTTATCTTTCACACCTAAACTGCCTTGTTCCAGTCTTAATTAAACAGCTCCCCGCTCATAAATTGATGATAAGAATGGCTTATGGTTGTCATAAATCACTTTGGTGGCATGAATGTTAAGCCACAGCAGGTCATAAAACAGACGCAAAGAGACAAAGTTAGGAGATGACTGACCAAATGTGACTATGACGTCGTCGTTAATGACTTTATTAACATGACCATCCACTGAATCCACTGTTTAAAGCCTCACTGCCATTGTTAAATGCACTGCAACATGGTCACTTTATAATTGATTCATGCATTGGTTCGTTTGTCATCTTGTGTTACAGACTGGAAGATGTTACTGACTCTGAATCACTAAGTGTTTTTGGCGTGTATTAATGTTAACATTAGGTTAGTGGTTATGTCTGGAGCTATGGTTTGTACTGTTTCTAGTTTACATAGAAAAGGGCAAAGCATATATATATATATATATATATATGTGTGTGTGTGTGTATGAATGAATAAGATTGCTCACTAATTGATTCAGCATTGGCAAACAACTTGTTTTGACCTCTACCCCCTCTACTCTGTATATTACAGCCATGCGTAACGTAGCCTATACCACCACCCTCTGATGACACTATGCAGCCTTGTTAATTCGCTCCAAACCAGTTGATGGAAATGAACCTAATTTTGTGGCATTCCTTTTGTACATACTGACATTCGGTCCACCCAGAGCAGCAGCCAAGAATGTTGTGGTATTTTTGTGTATTGTGATAGAGGGCAGTCCTGATGATAAGCACACAGTGTTGGTCAGCAGGTACAGAAAGAGGACACAGGGTGAAGAACACGCCTTAAGATCTCAGCTCTGTCACGTTGAATGATGAATCGACAGCAAATTTTCTTCATATTGAGATGAGAATGTGTGGAAGATGCCTTTCCTTGACCTGCACTGGCTTCAAGTCAGCATGATGGACAGAGGCCTCTGTCCTGTAAGGATTGAGTTTGTATGCATGAAGCTTATTGCTCTGTTTTGCTGCATACCTCAATTCTCCTACCTTCCCTTTGAGTCCTCCATACTTTCATCTTTCTTCATATCTCTGTGGCTCTAACTCAGACGACTCTACAGTTGTTACTTCTCAGGCTGTTAAAGCTGTAATAGGCAAGATTTTTTTTTTTCCCCCCAGTATTCCCATCTGTTTAAATTCAGGTTGATCTGGTTTTTGTGTGGACACCAAAGGGAAATCTCTGCCCACAGGAAATAATCCAAACAGTCTTCTGCAAATGCAGCAAAAAATGTACTTCATGATATCGGGTTGTTTATGTCTTTACTTTTCACTGCCATTTAGGGCTGCCAGTTAGCTGAAGTGCACCTTTAAGTCAGTTTACCTTCCATTTTCTGTCATCTAAGACATTATATTTTTGTGTTGTTTTTGTCTTTGCTGCTCAGCGTGGCTCCATTGTGCACTGACAGATTCAGGGTTGTGCTTTAATTTTATGGCACCTGACCTTTAGGCCTGACTTTGATAAGCTCTCAGCACATTTGTGCATTAGTGTGTGTCTAGGTAATTTGGACAAGGTTTGTGTGTGTGCGCACGTGTAGGTAGAGAAGTGTAGAATTTTTGGGGACAGCGATATATAAGTTGCAAGAGCTGTTTACCTTAATCCATGACATGTCTGTGTGAGACAGATGTGTAACAATGTGTCGGGACTATTTTTCCTCCATATGTGTGTGTGTGTGTGTGTAGTGTTATAGCTGAAGTGGCGTATGCCTGTTTGCTTGCAAGAGGCAATCTGAAATAAACTGAAATCATAAGGACAGTATGAGTTAGAGTCAGTTTAGAACTTAGTTAAAATGCAAGAGTACAGCAAGTCATTTATATGCTGTGTGTGACTGTAGTATCCATTCCTATTAACAAGCACACATCACACAGGCTTACCTTGAAATTCTTTACAGCACAGTAGATAAAAGCTGAAGTGTGGTGGTACATAAATCTTTAACTCAAGTTCACCAAGAGTGACAGCTTGTTGATGAAATAGGTCAACGAAAGGTGAATGATAATTTAAAAAATACTACTACAATGATTAAACCAAGAAGTGTTCCTAGTGGTACAAAAAGAACCGTGATTTCATGTGAATGATAGAAGTTGTTTTTCTTTGTAATTAGAACTTAAAGCTGCAATAGTTAATTAATTTCACAGGCCAGAAAATAAAAACAATATAACTGAAAAAGCTGCATAAAGCTGAGATGAACTGCAGTTGGGTGATGATTCTTTGTGGGTTTGTCACTATGAATGACCACTTCCATATTACACATTGTGATTTGATCTGCTGTTAATATGAAAATGTTGATGAGTACAGCTTTAAATATCTGTTAGGTCTGAATATTAAGGCATTTTCGCATCAAATGAGTCTGAATTCTAAGGAAATAATATACTTTTTCCCGAAATTTTTTCAATATAATTTAAAACCAAATCTGACCTGTTACTGTTGTCAAATCAGGTTTGAGAATAAAGCTGCACAAGCTCTGTGAGCCTAGAAATACCAAAATCCTAATGGAACGATCAGACAACCAAAACAAAACGATTTGATGAGGAGGGAGAAGTTGCACAATTATTGACATTTAAATCTCAACAACCTTCAAAATGTTGGGTTTTTAATGTAGTATTTGAAAATATCAAAAGACAATCAATCATACAATTGTTGCCTTTTTCGGTCTTCCTTTTGGTTTCAACCAGTTTTATCGAGGACTAGTTGGTTGAATGTTGTGTAAAAGTTGGATTTTAACACTCGATGTTGATCCAGACAACAGCGGGATATTTGAAGAAAAGTGCTATGTATGATTGGATCAGATAAATTGTTTTGGTTTTTTCTAAGTGAAACAATAAAATGTCAAGGGTTCGTGTTAATTTCTATTTCAAGATAACATATCCTCAGTCAGTGGTCCTGCCTCATGAAATGTTCTGCAGGCCAAACTGGACTGATTTTTAGTTTTTGTTTCTAAACTTCTGCCTAAAGACAAAAACACAATGTGAGAAGGTCACTGTGTACAAGACACGTACAACGTGTGTGAAACTGTATGAATTAGTCCATGCCTTCCAGTTGAGAATGAATCATAGCACTCACAATGTTTCAGTATCTCATAATATTAAAAATGATGCTTGACTTGAACTGATGTTTGTCTCGTGTTTTTGGGTAAGTGACTGTAAGATGTGAAGTTATATGTGATGGGAACAGTTTAATTTTACTACACTTGTAGATAATATCCTACTAATAGAAATGGTGTTAGACCAAATTGAATGTGAACAAGAGGATTTGCGGTTTATTTAAAATCAGTTTATTTTGCATCAAAGTTTTAAGGGGTATGTTGGATGACAATATGAATTATGAGGCATGGCAAGTAAGTAAAATAAATAACATACCTTTAAGATTACACATAAACTAAATCCAACAACTACAAATGTATGAAGAACCTGGGAACAAAATCATATCAAATAGTCAATGGAGCATTGAACATGTTTATGATAAAAAGGTCCAAGACAAAAGGCATCACTTCATCTGACTGTTGACCTACTGTAAAACCTGTACTTTAAATTTAATAGGAGAAGAGAGTGCAAGTGTTCCCTGACCATGAACTCACAGTGAATAATAATACTGAGTATGGTGCCTTTCTGTGGCTGCTGTTGGTACTACACTCACCAGTTTTTTTCCTCAGGACCTTGGGCAGAAGACTACATTTTTATGACAAGGGTTTCACTCCAAGTCACCATAAAGATAAATAGTCTTAGATAACCACCTGTTTCCAATGATAGATAATTTGTCGGTAACTGTTTCAGATGTGGCACCCATTCCACCTGTAAAAGTGAATATGTACTCCAAGTCACTACAAATCCAATGTCTTTTGAATGTGCTGCATTTATTCTGAAGGTCTGGGGCCCAGGAAGTCTTAGGCTGTGGTGGGAACAGAGCTCTTCAAACTGGGATGATGCTTTCCAGAAATACCATTTTAAAATTTAGTTGCTGCTGTGCCACAAAGCCAATGACAAGTGACAAGAGTCTTTCACAAGTAAGTTGTTCACAAGTAAGTTTTCAACTATTAAGTAGCCAGATGTCTTAATACCCTTATAGCTTTTTGAGGTTGAGATCACTTTGATATATACATATATACGTATATGTATATGGGTATGGGAGCGTCACTGATGATGTGTCCAGGTTGCACCTTGAGGTGTATTACAGTACTAATCCAGTATGGCAATGCCATTGACTTCCAGGAAGAGGCTGGATGACAACCCTGAAAGGGTGGTGACAACTGGAGAGACAGTTGACAGCCCGGAAAGACGGCAACCGGGGCAGGGAGGGGTAGCATCCCGAGCTGCAGCTCTCGCAAGGGAGCACCCAAACAACGCTACGAAGAACCCTAAACAGACATAGCCCCAGGGGCGCCCGAGAGGGGGGGAGAATGAGCGCCCCGAACGGACGGATTTTCTGGAAACGACCCTTGCAAATGGACAAATGACTACGAGTGCAGTCTGCAAATGTGGCAAGGTCTGCAAAAACCCAATGGGTCTAAAGATACATCAGACCAAGATGGGCTGCCTAATGAATCCCGTGGTGCAACGCACAGTGTCAGTACCCTGTACGGCACCTGATGAGACAGAGGAGGATCCAGGCCCGGATGCTCCCCACAGTACCCAGAACCTCCAAGCACCACAGGCGCAACCCCAAAGCAGACCGTCAGAGCATCATCGGATATTGTGGCCCGCTGCCAACAAGGAGTCGGAGTGGCTACAGTTTGATGAAGATGTTGATACAGCCCTGGAAGCAACACCTAAGAGTGATGTGGACCAGAGGCTCAAGACAATGAGCACGTTCATAATAAGCATTGCATCAGACAGGTTTGGCATCAAGGAACAGCACAGACAAGAGCTGAGAGTACTCAGGAGCCAGTATAGGAAGGCGAGCGATGATGAGAAGGCAGCCTTGGCAGAACTGAGGGGTGTGGTGAGGGAAAGACTACTCACCCTTCGACGTGCCGAGTGGCACATGAAGAGAGGCAGGGAAAGGGCCTGCAAGCGCAGTGCCTTCATTGCAAATCCATTTGGATTCACAAAGAAGCTGCTGGGAGAGAAACGCAGTGGTCAGCTCTCATGTCCGGAGGAGGACATCAACCGCCACATCAGGAACACCTACAGCGACGGCATGAGAGAGCAAGACCTCGGCCACTGTGCAGCCCTCATATGCCCACCAGAACCCTGCACCCCATTCGACATCAGTGAACCCACCCTGAAAGAAGTTAAAGAGGTCATCAAATCTGCCCGAACAGCATCAGCACCAGGCCCAAGTGGAGTCCCTTACAAAGTCCTCAAACAGTGTCCCCGCCTGGACCAAGTGGGAGCACATAGCTGGCCGCAAGATCACCTGGGCCGAACTCTGGAAAGCGGAGCCACATCAGTTTAAGTTCTTGGTCCAATCAGTCTATGATGTCCTCCCAAGCCCTGCTAACCTGTTCACCTGGGGCCTGATAGATTCACCTGTGTGCCAGCTTTGTCCGAAAAGAGGATCACTACAACACATCCTCAGCTGTTGCTCAAAGGCCTTGGGAGATGGCAGGTATCGTTGGCGCCACGACCAGGTCCTGCGGGCAATAGCAGACACCATCTGCACTGGCATCAACACCAGCAAGCGGCAACACCCAACCAAGAGCACGATTGCCTTTGTCCGAGCAGGGGAGAAACCTCAACCCTCCAAGAAGACTCAGGGGGGCCTGCTCACAACAGCAAGGGACTGGCAGCTTCTGGTTGACCTAGGGAGGCAGTTGCGATTCCCAGACATCATCGCAGCCACGTCACTCCGACCAGACATGGTCTTGATGTCCGGAGCCAGCAAGCAGGTGGTGCTCCTTGAGCTAACTGTCCCCTGGGAGGACAGAATGGAAGAAGCTCAGGGGAGGAAGAGGGCAAAGTATGCAGATCTTGTGGCTGAGTGCCGGAGGAATGGGTGGAAGGCCCGCTGCGAGCCTATTGAGGTGGGCTGCAGGCGTTTTGTTGGCAAGTCCTTACACTGGGTCCTGGGGGTAAAGGTTACTGTTGTAAATCACCTCAGCTACTTTTGTTTTTCAGATACACAACAGCAAGGTCAGGTACCTAAGATCAGGTACCTAATCAGATAAGAGGAGAAACAATAATATTTATGACCACATAAAGATGTGTAATGTATGTGTTATTCAAGCAGTAGTTCTAAACAGCTATACACTGTGTCTACCTCTCTGTCTGCTATTGTATGCTATGTATTTTACTCTCTGTATGTCTGTATAATTTTAATTCACAATGTTAACATACACAATTCAAACCATCAACAATTGCTTCCACTGGGCCGGGTTTCAGACTCTTACTTAACCTTTGTGTTTTCTGAGGCCCCTTCTGCTTTGTGTGTAAATACTAATACTAATTGCAAAACTACCTTAACATGTAAGCCTTGTATGCAGTAGCATCTTGGTCAAGGTAGAGCTAATTTTAACTATTTGAAATACCATTGGGTAATGTCATCTCTAAAAATGCACCACATTTAGATGATCACCCTACTCTGCTTGTTATGAATGGATCCTTTTGTACTATTATCTGGAATCTATAGTAATTATAGTTACAGCAGCAAATAAATGTAGTGGAGTAAAAAAGTTGAACACTTTCCACTTCATTACTTAAGTAAATGCATTTAGTTCCTCTCAACCACTAGCAAGATGACATGCATTTGCCATGACTGACTGTCACCTTTGCATTGTCCCATGTTGGTGAAGTCAGTCTGAGGCCCTCCTCTCACAGATCTGCGTTGTTCCCACTTTGCGTTCCCAGGACCCTGAATCATCCCACAGATGTTCTCCTCCTCGAAGTCGCAGCTGTCCACAAAGCTAGATGACTTGGCTGTGGAGCGGGAACATTTGAGAGAGAACACTTTCATCAAGGTACTTGAATGATGAGATGATGATCATTCCTGTCATAATCCTGGAATGCTAATAAAGTGTGTGTGTGAGGTTTATAAGTCTCAATAATGCTTCGATGGAAACTTCTTATGTAAGAGATTTGAATCAGGACACATTTGATCAACTATGTTATCACATATCCAGCTTTTATTTGTCCTGCATAGGTGGAGTGATAAAATCAACAACATGTTGATATGATGGATTGCCCTCAGTTTGATAACTAAAGGTGGTATTGCAATTAGCAAAGGTGTGACCATGTTAATATGGTTACATCATTGCAACAGGACTAAATATAGTAAATATAGCTCAAATCTGGCAGACAAACATGACTGTTGTAGTTATATGAGCTCAGAAGAGAAGCTGGCAACCCTCAACAATTCACAGCTCAAATTAAGTCTGAAAACAAACCAGTAATGGAGCTGAATAAGATGCTATAGAATCCTGTTTGACTTAGTGTGAGGAATGTTAATTTACTCATTAAAATATGGTTCAGTTGCTATTTTCTTCTTATGCTGCTGGATGAAGAATGGCTGAATAATAAATATATGATTGCCTTAGCATTTGTAACATCTCCAGGGTATTTATGCTTCCTGGGGCGTATTACTAAAGGCTGACATTATTATCCAAGATTATCAATACATATTAGCATCAGTTTGTGCCAGATACACTCTGATCCTTCCTTGTAACTCTGCCAGGTTATTATGGGACAAAAATCATTTAGTTTTAAATTTTTAGATTTTTTTTTTTTTTAGATTTAGTTTAGTGATTTTAGTTTAGTTCAAACACCCAAAGGACCCTTCCAGTGCAGGTTTATTTAGCCCATTTACTGCAGATCACGTATACTTTACACGATGGCAGCTGTTTAATACTGTGAAAACAATATTATGGTAAAGCTGGACAATACATTTTTTGCCTTTTTTGTGATGCTAAATTCATGAATGTTGGAAATTTTAGTGGCTTGCCTAGATCTCAGTTAGCTATGCAAAATTTTACATTTTTAAAATGAGCACTAAAGTTCTTGCCAAAAAAGATTTGAAGGGAAATTATTTTAAACTGTAATAAAACCTCATCCTAGGCAGTAGGTACACATATAAGATATCATTGTCTTCAGTGAAGCCTTGGGACGCTGATAGTGAAGACATTTTTTCAATAGGGTTTGTGGTTTTCCCTCTGTGATTCAATTTTCAAACACAACTTTCAGGCAGTTGTCTGCCTAGGGAGACAGAGGGGATTGTGTGTGCGTGTTTCCCTCCTCCCCAAATGTCGGCAAATGTGGCTTTTAATGTGAAGCACTTTGAGTGGTTGATAAGACTTTGACATTTACATCACAATATGTCAAACATCTAATGGTTTTTTCAATGAAGGTGGCCTGTTTAATTTATGGTTCGATGCACAAAGTGACAAGATGAGATGACTTACTGCAGTTGTAGAGACGGTTGAGTTTGGTTAGGTCACTAGAACTGAACCCCATCCTCTGACCAATCACATCCTTGAAATGGGGGATCTTTGTGACGATGGTGGGCTCAGAGCCAATGTTGAAGGACGTCTTACTGTAGTGCATCACAGAGCCGTAGTCATAGGGAACGCCCAGAGCACTGGACACTGTGTCATTGTGTTTTTTGAAGTTGTGTTCTTTACCTGATAAAGGCATAAAAAATATGAGGAAGTCTCTCTGTTTTTGATTTTGACAAATATGGATGTAGCAACAGGTGTTTTGCAAATGCTCATCCTATTGAGTAAAATGTATTCATATAGTAGGCTAACATAAAGAGAAAAATGCAGAACATAGTTTCTATACACTGTACTGTAATTCAAGGTGTTATGGATAAATGTTACCAGTTTTAATGCGATCCCACATGATGTTGACATAATCGTCACGGTCAGCTCTGGACTGCTCATGCCAGAATCCAAGAGCATGCAGGAACTCGTGCTCAACAGTTCCGAGGCGATCACAGTTTCTACCAATGGACAGCTGCTGCTTTCCCACAAGCTGGTTGCCTACAGAGGAGGAGCACCTGCAGAAAGGGGAAGCATGACGCAAGTTTGTCTTTAAATGGCCAAAGCGAAAGTAAAGTATGTATAAGTATAGTAAAGTATAAACAAGTTAGCTCAGGGGTTGGTTGGGCTGGTTGGTGTGGATAAGTCTTTTTGAGTTCTTCCAGCTGTTTTATAGGTTTGGCTAACCAGCTAGTGCAGCTTTAAACATTTGTTGAATGCAGCATTATATGCATGGATGTATGTTGTGACATCATTTACAACCAGCAAGCATGAACTAAGCACTGAGAAACACAGTGTATGTGAACATTAGTGAAACTGAACACACAGCGGTTAAAAGTTTGACTCACCCGCTGCCTTTGTACACAGAGATGTAGTTCTTCTCTCCTTTCCATGGTGTGAAGTCAATGCAGGTCTTCAGTCTGTACTGGTCAAACGCCATCAGGATCACTCCCTTTGCATTAATTTCTACATGGTGCAAAGTGTAGGACAAACGAACATGAAGAAGTGTGATAATTGGATGCATCCATCCATGGTATGTACGCTAAATGTGGGTTTCCATAACAGTGTCTTACCCAGACTGTCCTCCAGGTAGTAAGGAATGGTTGTTGGCCAGCGGTACTTATCACCAATGATGGAGTTTCTGCTGAAGGTCTGACGATAATGAAGAAAACAAGATATAGAATGAGAGACTGATGAAGGAGAAACAGCACAAAGTTAAACAGACTCACTTAGGCAATATGTGTTTGCAAATTGCTGGCCTTTCTTGATTGCGATGCAAAATAGATGCCCTTCAACACAATAAGGGCTATCTTCACTATCTAAGCTTGTAGTTTTATTTTGTCTCCAATAGGATCAGTAGGGAAGCACTCTCTCTAATATCCGATCATGGACCCAAAAGGGCCCACAGGCCTGAATATGTAGATTACTTAATTACTTAATAGGATTTGCATCAGAGTCCTTGGTGTGTGCACACACTAACTTACTTCATCCTGTTCGATGTCTCCCTCCAGCAGGTCCAGCCCGGCCGCTGCAAAGGAAAATCATGTTTGTTAATCAAACTCCTCAGAATCAAAGACAAAACAGAACAAAACATAAATACAGAGTTTTCAAACCTTTATTGATGCCGAAGATGTCCCAGTCATGGCCTTCATCAACATCAGTCTCTGCAAATGAAGAATCGGTAATGATGAGATTACAATACGACTGTTAAAAAAAAACTTTTTTAGTGTCATGCCATCAGCATTCTTACTTTTAAATGGGAAAAGTGAAATTTTGAGTTCTTGTTGTCTTGAATGTACAATCTACTGTAAATGAATGGTGCATGGAGAGCTCAGGTGGGACACTAGTCAGTTCAGTGCTAAAAGACCAGAAGTGTTTAGAATGAAATGCTGCTATTGACTAAAGAACAGGCTCCAAACACACTTACTTCGACTAGAGTGTAAATTAACCTCAACCTAATTAAAATACTCTTACACTTCTGACTATAACTGAAAAAAACCATCATCTTATCCGACTCACCTGTTTCTCCTGTTAGCTTGGCTGCAGTCTGTAAAATAAATTCAAAAGCACAATAGTTCATAGAATAAAATGAGGGAATTATTTAATTGTGAGACTAAATGAACTGACATCCTGCCTGTCAACAGAACATTAAAGCAATGGCTATATTATGCACCAAAATTGCAATATAGATTGTTATGTTATATTTACATACCAAACCCAGGCCAAAGAGCAGGATCAGAAACCTGAGATTTTTTATTCATTAAGTTTCTTTTTTTTATTATAGTTTATGCTAAATGAGGTTTTAATTGGATGATTGATACATCTTTTATGTTCTTAAGTCATTTAGAATTCTTCAAAAACATTTCATAGTCAAAAGAGCTGCATAAAATGTTCTTATTTTTCCTTATGTGTTTTCATAGGGATGGCAGAATCCACCTCAGGACAGAACCACACCTTGCCGTCCCCCGAAACCAGAAAGAAATGGTACGTCATGAGCATGACTCCACCCCACACGTATATAGGTTCAAATTAGGGTCAAAATGATTTTGAGATGGTAAAATTGACTTTGAGTTGTAAATCAACATTTGTTAACCTGTAAAATAAATCTGCATGATAAATTAAGTTTCTGCATGTGGAAAAATTATGCTTGTGTAGAAAAGATTTCTATTTCTATTTATAAGTCTGAATCTAAGCTATGAACAAATGGTCAGTGGTGAGGTTAAACAAAGACATGTAAAATGAAGAAATGGTTTTCGCAACATCTGTGTTCTGATACAGAACAGAGAACTGTGTAAAACACAAAAGTTCCCACAGTGTATGTGACACTGAAATTAGAGGGAATGTTGCACACTGAGTTTTACAGTTTTTCTGCTTATCTCTGTACACAGACATCCACAAAAGCATTTCTCCTTTCCCTGTCCTTTTTTAACCTCACCACTGATCATTTGTTCAGTTTTGATTCACGCTGTCTTTTAACAAATACAAATCTCTTTATCTCGAGCATAATTTTTTTCACATGCACAAACTTGAATTTCTCATGCAGATTTATTTTACAGGTTTACAGAGGTTGATTTACAACTACAAACATTGGAATTATTTGTGAACATCATTTTACAAGCTCAAAATCATTTTGAGCCTTTATAGATGGGTCGGGGGGCTGAGTCATTCAGCTGGCGGCGGCTAGCTTGCTGGCTGGGCACATGGGCCACTGGGGGGGGGGGGGGGGGTGCTTAGCTAACTGCTAAGCTAAAGTAACTACCAGATCTGAACAGCATGTAAACAATTGCTGAGTTAGTGAAAGTCGCTAATAGAAGCAAAGAGCTGGAGCAGAACTGTAAATGTACTTTTTCAACTATTTCATGCCATTCAACCTCCAGCTTACAAGTTCTGCTTTTAATCTTCAGCTGTTGCTTCAGCTACTTCAGCAATCTCATTCAGCTCTCAGCATTCACACGTATTTTCATCAGGAAATGCATTTTGTGGTTAATAGTTAAGGTCTGATTTTAATTCTGCATAAGATCACCTATGAGCTATAAGTGATTTCACCGTCAGTCTTTCAAGAGAGGGTTATATTTAAGTAGACAGTTCAGCACATGTCTTTATTCAGGAACATAGCATCTTGTGATCCTCCTAAACTACAGTATGGTGTCACTGCCATTATTCTGGAGTGAATGCTGCTGTCCTTTAGAAGGTTGTATTTACTATCTTGTCAGCATGAGAGGAATGCACCAGTACAGGCCTTGGTGTTTGAAATGACAGTTTTATTCTCCTCTCAGTGACACTGTTATGGTACGCTGGTTATTCAACTATGTTGTTCAGGGAGAACAACATGGAGAGAGGGA